>NC_056609.1:3989216-3990503 GCF_018340385.1 Cyprinus carpio
TAATTTCGTCATCAGATATTATTTTTAGCTCGTCAACGTCTCATCTTAGTCACAGAAAAAATGTTCCTTAACTAATATTTTTCGTCGTCATCTTTGTTAACGAAATTAACACTGATTTGGGAACAGTTTTTCTCTCTTTTTTCAGTCACTCCAGTGCATATGTGTTTGTAGAGGGTAAAATGTTTCTATTTTCAATGTGTTTTTGCAGCATTGAGCAATGTAGCCAATATCTCTTGATTTCTTGATCAAAATAGCCGATTAGTTCATCAGAACCCATTCACCACACAAATGCCGGTTTTGTTCAGTGCTGAGTTATGCTCACTTGCAAATCCTCTCATTAACACATTGTAACACAATATTGTTATATAAAAATAAGTATAAAAAATATGGTCACCATGTCAGTCAAATTATCTGATTGTGGTGACAATTTGATATAAAACTGAAAATTAGTTTGAAACAATCCAGTATTCTCAATGTATTTATTTATCATTGTGAATGCTACATTTTCTCACACGTTTTGTGAGAAAGTCAAGGTTACACCCAAATAATTCAGCCTTTATTTTTTGCACTCTTGTAGCCTGTTTCGTCTTAAGAAGTAGCCATATGTGTAGAAGGCAAAATCTGTTTTTAAATGCACATTTTGGACATCATGGAATATGCTTGATACAGCTGTACATACTCCTCTGAATGAATCAAAAGAATTTTCAAACATTCCCTTGCAGTGTTTTCAGAGTATAAAATTTGCCGTTTCAAACTTTTCTGATGAAAGAGGAGATGAAGAGAAAATTGCTTCCTCCTTTGTCCTCATTATCCTTTCATCTCCTTTGGGGCTTTTTTCACAGTGTACTTATTTCTGATCATTTGTTCAGATCTATTTTTTTTTTCACTGTGCACATTTTGTGTTTATAAGCAACCCATTTCTCTCTTCAGCATAACCAGTTAAACAAGAACTAATATTCTTGATTATCAGTGTCTTTCAGTTCATCTATTCTTTTCATTTGTTGCATCAGTTCTCTGAATGTTCAAAATACAGTACTTGCTTGCTTAACTTTTTTGTTATGCAAAATGGTTGTTCAGTATGCATTTTTTGACAATTCCAACATCAGTTTGTTACTTTGTTGTCATTGCAGTGACCTTGCTTTATTATGTGTTTGCAGCAAGTGGCATCCAGTTATCATTTTTGAAATAAGTTTGGTTATTTGTTATATTATGCTGTGACATCCATGATATAAGCAGCTTTGGCACAGTGTCTCCTACTGGTGAGATGGACACTGGACGTTATATATA
>NC_056609.1:3990836-4004294 GCF_018340385.1 Cyprinus carpio
ACGACTTGTTACTTTGTTGTCATTGCAGTGACCTTGCTTTATTATTATATGTTTGCAGCAAGTGGCATCCAGTTATCATTTTGAAATAAAGTATGGTTATTGGTTGTTATATTATGCTGTGACATCCATGATATATAAAGCAGCTTTAGCACAATGATGTCTCCTACTGGTGAGATGGACACTGGGCGTTATATATATATATATATATATATATATATAATATATATATATATATGTGTGTGTGTGTGTGTGTGTGTGTGTGTGTGTGTGTGTATGTACAGTATGTATGTTGAACAGTTGGACGAGAAAATCTAGATCTGCTCAAAGGTGATATCAGAAGGAAGGAAGAAGAAGAATTTAATTTACAAAGTCAGTATGTGTCATTGGCACCATGACCTCTGAGGTAAAAGTTTGGAATGCCATCTTGTCATCAAAATGATAATGATTTATTAGTTTGCCTGTTGGCATGAGACTGATCTTATTACTGTAGATTCCTTGGGTCATGCTGAGAACATTGTTACCTATTATACTATATTAGGTTGAGCTTGCTGAATTTACGTTGAAAACATAGTTTTCAAAATACTCCTAGGCTCTTGGTCAAATGTTCACAAAATTTGTGTGGATCAATGTTAGTAAACCAATATCAATTATGGAAAATGCTTAAATATCAGGAAAAATGTCAGTAAAACTTGAAAAATGTATAAAAGAAATAATACACAGAAAACAAAATAATGGTATCCTGCTCACTTTCAGTAATAATAAACAGAGTATTTCCAAGAGGGTCTTTGCACCACATCAAATAGCAAATGTCATAGATGACATCTGGTAATATCACATATCTTATTCGGATTATCAGATTATGACATATTAGCAGTGTCACACTGTCATGTGTGTGCAAGAAACTTGTTTCTATTCTACCGTAAAAAAGTTCTATTCTCTTCCAGGGCAGTATAGGAAGCATGGTATTGCAGGGAGGCCCGTCCTTTTTTGTTTTTCCGAGGCAGTGCTAGAGGCGGAGCTACGACCGCGTGTAAGCTGGGCGCGTCAACCCTCCCAATCAATTTTTTTGGACCTAAAGAGCTGCGGCTTTTCCCCCCCCCGCACCCCCACGTGTAAAAATGTATATTACTCAAGACTCAGAAAGTGTAAAATGTGTCTCCATGCATGTATGTGTGCAAACAGATTTAATTCAAAAACTCTGAACTTACTGTATATGACCGCAACATAAGTGAAAGGAAACCCAATAACGGACACTGACTGAGAGCTGGAAATCTATGGCTCTGGGCATCCCATATTTGAGAGGTGCTTTGTAGTTTGTTTTTAAAATGTCCAGATTTGTTTTACATTTTCAGGGGTTCTGGTACCCCCACACATTAGATGGGGTGAAGAAACAGTGCGTTGTGCTCCTGGAAAAGGCAAACACCAAAAAATCTGGGCTGTGATGTACACAGATGGAGTTGAGGTCTAGGATACCAAACGAGCGCTGTGTTTGTTATTCACGTTATGTTTATTGATGGGTTGGTTGTTGAATGATTAATTCGTTGATTGGTTCTTTAGCAGAACATGATTACAGATAATGCACATGCATACATTTCCAGAGCAATAAGACAAGGCAGTGCCTTAAAGGGATGGTTCAAAAATGTATAGTTACTCACCCTCAACGGCCATCTAGGTGTATAGACTTTCTTCTTTCAGATTAATACAATCGAAGTTATGTTAAAAAAATGTCCTTTCTTTCAATCTTTATAATGGCCTAGATTATAAAGTCCTATAAGGTCATCCACTGGAAGGCCACAATCTAGTGAGCGCACATGTGTCAGTAAATGGAAGCTCAGATATTGCAGTTTATAAAAAGTTATCCTCCCCCCTGGAGTTTATGGAATAATTTTTATGATGTATGGCTTAAAACCCGATTCTCTTTTACTGGTATACAGCCATGGTTTCATAAAGAGCTTTTGACTCAAATAACACGGAGCCAATATGTTACTATGTTTAGAGTGGTGTGTAACATTGAGTATATACAAGATGCATATACTGTTGTTTATTAACAAAAGCGCTTTTATACAAAAATGACTTAGAAGCTCAATTTAATCTTGTAAGTAAAAGAGTTCCATTTGTCCACTTTTTAAAGCAAACTGGGTTTATCATCAAAGTAGTTTTGTGAGAGAAAAGCTGGTTTTAAAAACAACTCATTCATTTTTCCTTTTTTTTTATTATGTCAAATTCCGAGATTTGTTTGTAGCTACATCATACACAACAGTTAGGCTACGTTCACAAAGTCAGTCCAAATCTGATTATTTATAGAATCTTTTTGGACAAATGATTGACAATTCACACTGTGTTAGAAACAACGATGTAATACGACGCACTGGACCACTCACGGCATATGAGGCAGTAACATAAAGAGGCTGGCATGTACTGCTTTAATTTCTTGCTGTCATTTCCACCAAAATTCCAGGTGTGTTTAGACCAACTGAACTAGCAGTTAATTGACATAGTTTTGTGTAGAAATTCTGAGTTTATTACCTAATTCAATGATCCTGAAGAAAATATAAAGGAACAACAATTCCACCAGTCTTTTGGAAACCCATGCTTTGAAAACGACAGTACCCATAGTTCCTTACCAGGGTGCAAATATTCGTTTCCCGCTTTTTGTGGCCATTATCTGATTGTCGTAGAGTTTGGCCTAATGGTTTTTAAGAGTTTGGACTCATAATCCAACATGTTGCGGGTTCGATTTTGGGGACCGGCCGGAATTGTCGATGGGTAGGAGAGTGGTTATGTACTTAGTTCTCTCCACCCCTCAACCACAACTGAGGTGCCCTTGAGCAAGCACTGAACCCCCAACTGATCCGCCAGGAAATGCACAAAATCACTGCTCCGGTGTTGTGTTCACGGTGGGTGGAGTCCAACTGTTTGTGGATTTGTGTACACATCTTTGTAATAGAAATGTTTAAAAATCCACAAATGCATGTGGTGATCCACATAAATGTGTTTCCACAGTGAAGTTCAGTGATAGTTATGCTTAATCAATGCTGTCATTGATTTACATACCACTGTGTGATGGAATACAAAAACTTAAAACAGAAAATGTTACCCTCTTCTAATTCCCTGAGTTGTTGGGCATTTTTTCAACATGGCAATGATGATATGCATTCTCCCAAGGTGAAAATCCTTCAGCGGACATATATTTCACCCAAACTTAACACTGTGGGGGATTCTGTGTTGATAAAAACTCTCCATTAAAGACCAGGACTTTTAAGGTGGTCATCTTCGAGGATATAAACGACAGATGTGACAATATGTTGTGAACTTACACTCAGTGCCCAAGAAGGGTCAGAGCAGTATACTTTAAAAATTTCATGGAGGACACTACTAAGTACTAGAACATTATACATTTTGTTGAATTAAATCTGGGTTGTACTCATTTTCTATAATGCTTCATTAAACAAAATTGGCTGATTTACTTATTTTACAGGTATTAATTACATATATTTCTTTATTTTTATTAAAAGAAATTGAATTAGTGAATTGTATTGGTGATCATTAAGAAAATACATATTTTGTATTTCTTCCAAGGGGATGTACTCATTTATGCCGCATACTCCATTCACAAATGTTTTTTTTTTTTTTTTTTGAGTGAAAACAGCTCTCATTAAAGCTCATCCAACAGTCTTGCTCTCCGGTTGCTGACTTTAGTTTAGATGGAAGATCATCTTCTTTATGAAGGTTATATAATTTGCCCTTATAAAGATTATAAGGAAACATATGGCTGTAAATATCTCCTTTCAATGGAAAAGTTTGTTACTGTCACTAGTTTTAAGGATTAATCTTAATGTATTTATCCTGACTTCACTGAATCCTTCAAAGATTATACTGTCCACATACTTCTACACGGTGCAGATGGTGAGCAGCATCAGAGTGGGGCGGAATGTGAATTATAGGATTCTGGATATTGACTGGTGTACGTCAGATAAAGTATTTACTGGCATCAGATGAATAATGGCTGCGTGAGAGTGCTGGAGATGGCCATGAAGTCATTGCCAGTTATAGAATGGATGAGCAGGGACCTGACAGGTGAGTCTTTAAAAGGTTTTTAGTTTAAAAGCTGTGTTGTGTAAACACCCCCTAATAAATGCCAAATGTTGTGTTTCAGGGTTTGTGTACAACAGTTATAATTAGTTTAAATTAAGAATGGAATTTTTTTGTTTAAAATGCAGATAAAAATATACATTCAAGTGATCAGAAACCATTATTTTAGCATTCAAGCAGTGTGCACATGAAAAAGGTTTAATTAAATCTAATTCTAAATGTAAATGGTGATGGGTGATATATTGATGGAAGAGGTTGTCCACAGTTAATGTGATCTTGTGTAGTTAGTCTCTCAAAGAGAAAGACAAATATCTTTTCTTTTTTTTCTTTTCTTTTTTTTTTTTTTTTGTCCAGTCTGTCCTGAATACTTGGTTTTGGCCAATCATTTTCATTCTGACAGATGTATTCCTAGTTTAAATTAAGAACTGTAGAAGTTAATGGAATTCCCCATTTGGATATGTGATAAATGTGTTGAGGGCTGTATTCATCCACATATTTGTATGTGCATACACAGTATGCCTTGACTTTACATGTGATTATTATTTTTTCTTTCCAATGATATATCTGTAGTGAGTCCTTCCACCATGTCAGGCTTGGTGGTGTACAGTAGATGTTTATGGTGTATGTATTTTCCTGTCTCTGTTCTCTGTTTCAGATCCAGTATGGTGTCCCTATCTTCTACTGCCACGTGCTGCTCTCACACTGAAGGCCTTTCTGCTACTGCAGCCATGGTCTGATACATTCACCATGGACATCACTCATGTGTATGTGACAGCTTCATTATTTTGTCACATCTTTAATTTCAGATTCAAAAGTCAAAAGCACAGCACATTTTACTCAAGTCTGTTGTGATAGTTTATGTCTTTGCTGGTATCAATGAAAAAAATCTGACCTTATTCCTATTTCACACACCTACTCTGTTTGCTTGTAAATAAGTACAAATGCAAGTACAATAATTTTAAAATGCAAAAAGAAAAGGCAGAGAGCTGACTGTGTTTCTGTCAGTGGTAAAGTTTTTAATTTAAAATGTTTGTGATAGCCTACTTTTAACGTAAGAAAAGTAGCTATTCTGTATGCTGGTTTAAATTTTGTTTGCCACTTGCTTGAGCAATTTTAATATATAAATCATTCATTGAATAATATGTTGTTTATATTTAAATTAAAATTAAATTAAATTAATTTATGCATTTAGCAGACGCTTTTATCAAAGCGACTTACAGTGCTTTCCAGGCTATCAATTTTTACCTATCATGTGTTCCCGGGGAATCGAACCCCCAACCTTGCGCTTGTTAACGCAATGCTCTACCACTTGAGCTACAGGAGCACTGAGTATTTATTTGAGTTTAAACACTTTATGACTTTGTGATGGCATTCATGTGCATTTAGCTCATAAATATGATATGTTCGACATGAATTAAGCAGACTTAAACCTTGAAAAAATTGTGTGTATTGACATCTGTACCCGCAGTTGAAATAAAAGATGTTCTGATTCATGTTTATTCGTGATTTTCGTGTAAATATGAAAAGATGATCGGTTCACGTGCCACTTGAACTGCGCTGGGGTCTGCAACGATCTAAAGAGCCACAAATTGGTATTTATTATTTAAATTTCTAAAAACTGACAAAATAGTTGAAAGCTGAGACCTTGCTTCATATACCGGAAGTAACCTGCTCTGTTCTGTCTCTCGGCATGTTGTTCAGTTTTCCTCTTAGTTCCACAATGTATTTTTTTACTGCATGAGAACATGTGTAGTGTGAGCAAAAACGGCATGACTTGTCAGACATAGCAACAGTAACTAAGGGGGATGATGGGTTTTTGCAAAGGGTCCAGTTTGTTTGTCCTTTTAGTGATATGAAGCAGGCATGACTGTGCAAAGACAAAATATTTTAATTAATTATAACGTAATCTTCAATCAATCGATGAAAATGAGATTTTAGAAGTCTACAGTTTAGATATAAAATAATGACCTGGCCAAAAATGAAAATTCACTCATTTTTCTCACTCTAATGTCTTGTCAGCTTATGTCTTATGGTGGCCTGTCATGGTTTGAAGAGGGCAAAATATCATTAAATTTGCCCCATCTCTTGAGCCCTGATCACTGCAGTGATTAACTTGTTTCTTACATTGTTTTGCAACAGTTCATTTAACATTAACTGATGCGCCTGTGTAGATTTTTTTACTTCTCAAACGTACCCATGTCTGAATTCCAGGATGACAATACCAAGATCCACCCGGCTCAATTTGTGAAATAGTGGTTCAGTGTGCATGAGAAATCATTTTCTTGTATGAATTGGCCACAACAGAATCCTGAGCTTAACCTTATTGAAAGTCTTTAGTCTTTAGGACCATTTTAGGATTGAGATTGAGTTGGGTAGGACATTCCACCAGGAGGGAACAGTAAATGGTAAAAGTCTGTCTGTGAAAGTGATTTTGTGCCTTTTTGGGATGGCGCTATAATGCATCATTTACTTGCAGAACACAAGCATCAGTTTTATCTTAGTTTTTGTCAAGTTAGTGAATTCTATTTTATCTATTCCTATCACACTTACAGTAGGTAGTCAACCAAAATGCCTAGTACCGCCATGTGTGCCTACCGTGTGGGCAACCCTTAACATTGTACAATTGAACTGACAAAAGATATACTGGTGACTTCTATTTTGTGGTTCCATCCTTAGAGACTACAAAGAAAAAGATGAAATCAAGGGACTGATCCAGGAACAGCTCAACTCTCTTTCTAAGTATGTATACTCCCAGACTAGAGCAGAGAACTGTTTTTACAATTATTCTGTAATTCAAGTATGTTTATTCATGGAAAATTATTTCACTTCCCAAAGAAGTAGCTACCTGTAAATAAAAGCTAAGACAAAATTATCCTCAAATGGCTCACATTATGCTTTTATGCTAAAGAGCATGTTGCCCTGTCTCACAATATTTTTAATCATTTTTGTTAATGAGGTTTAGTAAGGAATTTTTTTTGTTTTTGTTTTTTTACACTGGAGCATTCATTATTTTCTTCCCACTTAGTGACATCAAAAGCGTTCTCCAGGGTCCAAATCTGAACTTGCTACAACGCTCTGCCTCCTTGTGTCTCGGTAAGTGTCAGTACAGCAGGGTTGTGCACAGTTTTTAATTGAGAATGCATTTTGATTAATTTTCAGTGTTAGAACCTTCTTGTATTTGTTTGTAATTATTCCTATTTTAGGGGTCACAGTACCTTTGATCCTGGAACCCTATTGTATTTAAGATTTTATGTTTTCTTTTTCTTTACATTTTTCTGATCCCTAAAAGTTGTCAGTACCACAAAAACCATAAATCATAGAGACACATAATTTTGTTATGAAAAACACATAACTTATGTTATAAAAGGGGTCATTTTCATTTGGTTCGTATTTCTGGAACTGTAATGGAAAGTCACACACTGACCTAAATGTTCGAAGCTTTCACAATCCAGACAGGTTGTACTTTAGCTCTTTTTGAGGTGGATGTTTTTTCAGTCTCACACTTAATCTGTGAGACAGCTCTGGCACCGTGTAGACTGCTGGAGCTGGACCCGGTGCTCGGCCAAGTGTGGGCAATCGTTCAGAACTTGCTTGCATTTACACTGGCAGGGAGCAGAACCATCTACGTCACCAACATATGACCAGAATCACTTGTTATCTCTTGCAGAAGGAGAGTGTTGGTCTCTTCTACCGACCACTGCTGAACAAACACATTTAATTGTTGTTGTTTATTTTAATTTACCTAAACGGTGGCGGCTTTTTAAAAATGGTGCCTCTTTAAACTGTGGTCTGTAGTGGAAACTCCACTTACTCATGTCATAGGTTCAATTGTTCGAGACCAGCAAGGTTTCAGGGCAAGTTTGGAGCCAGGATGTGGGACTAGACCAAGATTTTTTTGAGGGGAAAAGCACAGCTCAGTTCCCAATTGGGCTCTGACTCCAACACCAGCCCGGTTGAAAAATGCGGTATTAGAAAGCTGTAATGTATACACAGAGTCAGACTGATAATATAAACAGAGGTCTGCACACAACTCTGGTGGTAGTTTTGCGAAGTAGTCGGGTGTCATGAGCAGCAAATTATAACTCCACTTCTCTCTCTATTCCAAGGGTTTTCTAGCATGCCAACCAGAGATCAAACATGAAGGCAATAAACTCACAATCGTGATAGCTGATCAGACATGAGTGTTGTTAAAGCAATATTGTGTATTTTTATAAGAATAAAGACTATTGAAAAAGCAAGGCTAATCAAATATCATTTAACACAGTACTATAGAATACTGTGAATAAAATATCTGAAGGCCCGTCTGTCTGTCACCCTCCAGTCCAGATCTGAATAAAATTAAAACTTCTTCAAGAAGTTTTCTGTCTCAGGCAAAGAAGAAAAATCTAATGCTATTTGATAGATTAAATTTTCTTGTTTGAACAATTGAACACCTAAGAACACTTAATTTTAAAGAACTCTATTTATTTACCCTAGACTCTGCAAAACAGAGCTAAACCTTCAACCATGTAATATATAGATCCAGATTTTCAATACTTATTTTTTTTATTTATTGTTTTTATTTTTACTAATTTTTATATAAAGATAATCTGATAGCAGTTTTGTGGACCTTAATGAGGTTCATTGTTTTTTGTGTTTAGACTTTGTTTGTTCGTCTGTAACCTCCCTCCCTCCCTTCCTTCCTTCATTCCTTCCTTCCTTACACTTGCCTACTTCCTTTAATATTTTCATGATTTCACATAGACTAGAGTGGACAGATGCAAGATCATGCAAGATCAAACATTCCTTGCAAGATCAAGCATTGCATTTTACATGGCAAGATATAGATAGCCTGTCTAGAATGCTGTGAATACAGGCAAGGAGTGATACAAACAGTGCAGCATCCCAGTGCTTTTATACTAAACAGCTTCACTTAAAATATCATACTGCTTGTTATCTTAAATTAATGGAATGTAACAATGTTTTTGGCTACCAGTAAGAGTGGTGTGTATTATTTAAAGTATTTAATTTTTTTTTTTTTTTTCCACAGTCAACATGCTTCCATTTTTTTAATCAGTGTCAAATATGTGGGGGGGGGGAATGTATGTATAATAGCTTCTTACTCTTTTGAACCAAGCAGGAAAAGCCTCAATTTTATTATTTTTTTTATTAGGCTGTTTGGTGATGAATCAGACCTTCAGTTTTGACTGGTTGGCTGCTCATTACTCCAGTCCTTTTGCCCAGAGCTTGCCAGCCCAACGATCTGTCCCAGAAGGCAAACACCAGCTGAGAGGGCCCCTCAGAGCAGCCACCTGGACATTTGCCATGACATCCTATGTGCTATTCTTCAAAACTCTTTCTTTCTTCCAGGATGAGCTGCTGACAGTTCATGTCATGAAACCCTAAAAACACATTTTTTAGATGTAACATATATGAACAGGTTGCAACATCAGTGGAAACAAGTTTAGCACTAATTTTTTTTTATTTTTTTTTAATAGAGGAAAAAGCAATTTTGTTTTTCCGGTTGAGCCAGATGTCACAGAAAGTACTGGTATATGCGTTAATCTGGAGTGTTGATTGGCTGCCGTGGCTGGAGAGTACGTCTACGGCACTCAGTTTTTCCAAAGTTTTTTTTCAGTATTATTCTTGAGACTGAACCTTTTAAGATCCAACCACTACGCTGCTATATATAATGCATGAGGTCGTCTCTTACAGAGCAGGGCTCGAGGTCACCCAGGGCTATTGTGTTTTCCAGTTGGGATACCAAAATTCATCACGACACCCATCACCAAACTTTCAAGCATTTTTTTTAAAACTATTCACGCTCACTATCAGATTTCACTGCACGCACAGAGAGATGTTACAGACAATGCACATACACAGAATCGATTCCTCTTCTGTATTCCTTGCTTCTGAATGAACACATACACAAAACTAACACTGTATTTCAAAATAACTGTCCTCTACAAGTATTCTCGAAACAGTCTTGTTATGTCTTTAAGTGAACATAAACAGTGGAGAAAGAAATCTCCTGCATAATTATATTGGGTCTTAAAGGGGCAGCCTATCCCAATACCTGCTGTTCCATAAGTGCCACCTTAGCTTGTCGAGAGTGCCCCTTTATTCCTGCTGTCAAGAAGAGTGACATTTCGTCTCATTCACAAAGCTAAATCAATACCATTCTGTTTTTTGCATTAAATTTTGAAATTATACAATCTAAATAACATGTATTTAGCCCATCCAAATGCAGTGGTTGCCCTCTGATTTTAAATAGAGCACAGGCAAAGCATTTGTTTTATAGGAAGAGTTTTTGTGTTATGGGTTTTTTTTTTTTTTTTTTTTTTTTTTTTTTTATTATTATTATTTTTTTTTATTTTTTTACTTTATTCTTAGGGGTGACATTTCAGTTTTACAAAGAAATATGCACAGCAATTTTGTCCTCTAAGAAATAATAAAAGGACACCTTTTAAAAATTAATTTATAATTTGTCTCAAATCTCATTTTGCTAAAACAAAAAAAAAAAAAAGTACTGCAGGTATGGGAAGTAGTGAACAGTCACGGCCAGTCGTGCTGGCTCTCCAGCGGAAGGTCCCTAACAGTATCTGTTTTTGTAGTCCCATTTTTTTGTCTTTAGGTATAAAATTCTATCACCACAGACAGAACTTTGGGAGAAGCAATAACATTTCTTTACAAGGTAAGATTGTTTGAAGGATGGCATGCTAGCATCGCTACATGAGATCTGATACATTCGCGAGCCACCCAAACGACTGCTCAGCAAAATACAGTAAAGGTGGTTGATACATGGGGCAAACTATTTGAAACAGAGCAGAATCAGGAATTGGGTGGCAACACAGGTAGTAAAGATGTAGGTTAAATGTAGTAAAACGAAACTGATCAGAGAATGTTTTATAAAGGTTTTTATACCAAAATGTTGTCTGATACAATTGCATGTGTAAAATTAAGTTGTAAGCAATCTCTCCTCGACACACATTCTTTCAAAATGACAGAATTTTAAAAGCTGAGAGTCCTGACCGACCTTGTTTAGAATACCATAATAACCAGAAGTAGCAAAAAACTCGCTCTGCCTGCTTGTCTGATCAGTCAGTGTTTGTCAGATTTCTTTGCTCTGCGATGTATTTTTCACTGCTGTGAGAGCAAACATGATGTGTAGTGAGTTGTAAAAAGAAAAGCGGACATAGTTTTTTAGTTGGGGGATAACAGCAACAGTAACATAAGGAAGGGCAGGCCTTTTTTGTGAACGGTAAACTTTTTTTACTGCCCTTTATTATGCTTTTATTTTGAACGGACACGGCAGTCCGAGCTTTTATTTTGAAGGAAAACTCCAGCTTCAGTGAAAACCATGCTTACAGAAACGCTTCTCACTACATACAATCTAGTGGACATGCTGTAATCATCTGCCATGAAAATAAAGCATAAAAACTGGTGGCCTGTTGCATATTCCAAATGTGCGCTAAGCTCACAGCACAATGCAATAAATGAGTTCACACTGCATTCATTCAATACACTGTTGAACAGAGCCGTTCTGACGGCACTGAAACACCAGATCATGAGCTGATCGCCTCAATCGCTTTGATCACGCAGCGCGAAAACAGCACTTAATGAAGAGATTAAGACCATATAATGCTTTCGGTTTTCATTTGACAGCTACTATGCCAAAGATAATGTCCACACCTATTTTAAAAACACACACAACTTTTAAAGACCTTATATGTTTAGAAATAAGAAGTTTAACATATTTTTTCCTAAACAACTACACTTATCATTGGTCGTAAGCCTAAAATCATCATTCAAAATATTAGTCATGTAAGTTGACCATGCTGATAATCGCAATCGAAACAAGAAGATATATTTGCTATGCAATATCACATATTGATTGAATAATATCATTACATACCTGATTAGATCAGCATATTAAAGTGAAAAGCATGACAACTCCCCTAATATTGTCTGATGTCAATGCAAGCTTTTGATATATATGTAAGGTTTTGGATAGTAATGACTTACGTGTACTACATCCATCTGAAGAAATTACTAATTTATTGGACCAGTATTCTTAAGTGAAGATCACAACTAACCCACTAATGATTTAAGTGTTACCAAATTAGAGCAAAATTAATTACTAAAAAGAACCGTACAAAAACCTCAAAAGTTCACAATAATTTCAGTAATTACTAGTGAGTTATGATTTTCACTTTAGAATGCGGATCCCTAAAAATGAGTAATTCCTTTAGAAGGACACCTGAATAACTACTATCCAACATTTTTTTACAAACCCCTCAAAAAAGTTACAATAATTTCAGTCATTACTACAGAATTATCATGTAACTTTTGTGTTGATGGATGGATGGATAGATAGATATTTTTTTAAATAGGTAATAATAACGTAATACTTAAAAAAATTCAAAAAGGTAGTTTTTGTGAAATTATTATCTCAACTGGTCGGGCTTTTGGGGCCCTTAACACTACATCGAAAACTCTTGAAAATTGGCACACACATTGGAAACCTGCGGCCATAGGGTCCGGGCAGAGACTGATACATGGCGTGGCACAAGGGCTCTACAGCGCCGCCCTTGAATACTGGAGGGCCCGTATATCATACAATACTGCACGTAGACGTATATGAAACTCGGTACACATATAAGATCTCATCAAGCCAAACAACTTTTCGTAATGCATGTCATAGGTTTCCGCTCAACAGGAATTTGGCTATTTCTGGTTTAGTTATTCTTATTTTTCGTCAAAGTTTTGGGGGCTTTTGGGGCCCTTAACATGCTCACAAAACCTTGAAATTTTGCACCGCCTTAGAATCTCGTGGCCATTTAGGAGGCTGCAGAGTGATGAGACCCGGGCGTGGCACAGGGGCCTCTACAGCGCCCCCTGGAACACAGTCAGAAATGTTGATGTATATTTTTCAAACATACTTGCACTATTCTATGAAACTCCAGACATATATGATCTCATTGTGCCGCACACATTCGTATTGCATGCCTAGGCTCCACCCAACAGGAAGTCAGCTATTTAAGCTATGTAAAAGCGCATGCCCTGGAATTGATATACTTGTCATAGGTTTTTTAACCCGATGCCACCAAACTTGGTCAACATGATCTCAATACATTGGGGATGCAAATGGCCAGGGGATTTTTGATATCTCGGAATGGGTTTGCCCTCGTGCGGGCGTTGAAAATTTTGTGGCGAGAAATGAGCAACAGGAAGTGTCTAATAACATCCACATACATTTTCCTGATTTTACTTAAACTTTCATTAATTTGTTCGTTGTATGATGCCGAGCGCATATATGTCACTAGTAGATTCAAAATTATAGCGCCACCAACTGGCAGCAGGAAGTGTGTCATTTTTTTCAAATGC
>NC_056609.1:4004649-4004719 GCF_018340385.1 Cyprinus carpio
TTCCGCTCAACAGGAAGTTGGCCATTTAGGGTTTAGTATTCTTATTTTTCGTCAAAGTTTTGGGGGCTTT
>NC_056609.1:4004794-4025846 GCF_018340385.1 Cyprinus carpio
AACTACTTATTATTAGCGGTTCAAGGGCTTATTAATATTGTGTATGGCCAGAGAACAGTGAATAGACGAGAGATTAAATCACCGCTCCGAACAAGCGCGTGCTGTCCTCAACGAGCTCACAACAAAACGATTTAGTCTTGTTTTAAGACCTTTTAAAAATAAAATATACGGCGATTGCACCCAATCCGCCAATTAGCACAACCAAGAGGCTAAATTCAGATGTTTTGTTAGTGTTAAAATGAATATTTGCTGCAAGCCTGCTGACAGCGCGAGACTTCTGAACACTTGAAGGGAAAAAAGTCTAAATACAGAAACTACACAGCCGTTTACATTAAAACACAGCGGCTGAATTAACACAAAACAATAGAAAGAAAATATGCAGAGATTAAAATAGTGTTTTAGAGTGCTTGTGTAGATTCTTTGTCTAAGGGCTGCCCATCACCTCGTCTTGCTCTGCGCGATCCAAACCGGTGATGTTTTTTCGGCGAGAACCGGGACAAATAAATACAACTTTCATTCACACTGACAACGCTGAACCAACATATGGTAGTATTACCCGGCTCAGAGCGCATTACTAACTGATGTTTGGCCAGACTAGTGGAGAAAGAACCAGAGAGAAATCACCGCTGCGTCAGCGCGTACAGTTCTCCCCATCGGCTCACAATAACAGCATTTTTAATAGTTTTAAGAGCTTTTTACAACCAAATTTATTACCGCGACATGCACACAATGCACCCATCAGAACACAAACAAGAGCCTGAAAACCTAATCAGTGTGTTTTGAGCTGTTTAATTGGTGAAAAGAAATACTTTTGCCAGCGCGAGACAGTCTAAGGGCAGAATACCAGCGTCTCCTCGAGGCTTTCAGAGACCTGATTCTGGTTTTCGTCGCAAGAACGAACAAAATCGCGTACAATATTATTTCAATACCTAATACGTGGCGAATATAAACGAAAACAGCCAGTTAAAGTGTTGAGAAATAAATTCTGAAGTGATCATGATGCTGATTTGAATATAAAAGTGACTGCATTACCAGCTGCTTTCTGTCTCAATTTTAATCTATAAAACAGAACCATCAGTCGTCTTAGCGTGGCTTTTTTTTTTTTTTTTTTTAGTGTGTATGTATCATGTATTTATTATTATTATTATTTATTATTATTATTATTATTTTGCTCTAACAAGAAATTATCTATATTTAACTAAATCGATGACTTTGTTACATTTTACTTAATGACTACAAATCTCAAATTCTAGCACAAGCAGAATACACAAAACACACAGACGCCCTCAAGGCATAGAGCCACTTAAAACCATGCACTATAACTCTTGTTAGCAATTTCCTTTATCGTCCAATTTAACTGGTGTACACACTTTTATTTGGTTCATTAATCAATTTGTTTTTTATAGATTATAGACAGTTACAGTGGTCTGTGAATAAATATTTCACGGTTTTGTTCAAGCTGCTTAAAATGTTCTTGTTGAAGTAGGCTAATTGTTTTTAAATGTAATCCTAAAAAAAAAAAAAAATAAATTAAAACAAACAAAACAAAAAAAAGTTAGCAACGTCACATAGGTAATCATTCAACACTGCTTAAAAATGTAAATTGGAAATTAAACTCATGATTAAGCATGCAATAAGATACAGTATCGTCAAATTAGATTTTAATGTTGGGTATATAATCATAAACTACATCAGTAATGAAGTTTTTATAATCATTCAAAAAATATTGGCCCCTTTCCATAATGTGTTCCATAAAGAAGGCCACAATGCTAGATATTGTGCCACTCGATGCGCCACAGGATAGCAAATACTTCAAGATCTGTTCAAAGACTTGAAAATTTCATTTATGTGCTAATAAAAAATGCATAAACATTCATTTCATTCTTTTTTTTCATAACTTTAATAAAGCCCAATATCGTTTTTATGCAAACGCTCTCATCTCCTAAATACCATTACTTTATTTTAATTGTATTGACAACATATTTCTCAAGTTATCACATTACTGAAAAAGTGTAGAAGGGACACTATATTAGTTATCTATTTTCATGTTGTGCATGTAATAGTACTCCACATAAGGACTCATAATTTACTTTGAAAGAGACACGTTCATTGTGTAACTACTGCAGCATCATCTACACAAAAACCAATGTGCTTGGACCCCTAATTATCACCTTGACTTAAACCACATTGTTTCAGTTACCTTCTGTGTCTTAGCCACAACGTTTTCAGTGACAGAATGTGAAATAGCAAACAGGGGAAAAAATAAAAGGCATGACTTTATTTGCATCCACTACTCTATTACAGATGGTTCCATAGCCAAGACTTTTCCTTTAGAATAGAAAATAGCAAGGGTTCGAATAAATAGTTTATTATCATTTTTCAATTTCACTTTCTTAATGAAATATTGTTTCTGTGTATGTGATTTCAAAGTCTTGATGCTTTCGATTAACCTGTTATTGCCGGTACTACCCTTAAAACCTGAGTGCCGAGGTTACTGTAAATGCTGTGCCCGCTGGGCACAGTTTACCTGATGCACAGGGGTGGTGTTTGCGCTGATGGCTTGAGCCAGCCATCGCTGCTTGCAGCTATATTTCACTTTGGAATACTGATCAAATAATTAGTAATTCCTTCTGAAGATTTGGGGTAATACTTGAGTCATTACTAGTGTGTTACCAGACCTACACTTAAGAATTATTTATACATTATGGCATTTTTTCATATTAATTATGAACCTGTATACAGTAGTTTCTTTGGGGAGGTATGAAAAGATATGTAGTACTCCAATATTGCGTATTTACTGTATCACCCTGACTAATACACCAGATAGACTATTATCAACTGTAAATGTTTCTGTAAAAACAATGAATAGCAGCTTTAAGAAGCCTGTAACAATGAATATCAGACTACGTAGTAGTTCTTTACAGTTTTTTTTTTTTATCCGACTTGCACTGCTTTTCCATTAATTTTTCATGTAAACATGTACGCATTTGACTGTTGTTGCTTGGCTTTTTTGCAGGGTCTCATGTATGAAATGGCATTCTAAATACACAGCGCTCAAGTTAAAAGAAGTTCAACTCACATCATCTTGCATTTTTTTCCTATTCCACTTGCACCCACGTTGCATCTTTGTCAGCACAGCATTCTGTGGGAATGTGACCTAGCGATATGAGTTTCGTCACATGTCAGTGGGTTCCTCTTAACGTTATCATGGCATGTTGTCAAAGTGTCGTATTCTAACATCTGGTTATATTTCAGTTCAAAATCATGATTCCGCGATTCCGCGAAAACAAATTTGGGCAAAACATTAAGTTTGAATTAATAGATATAATTGGAAAATTGCCCATCGCCCTAGATTGAACTCTTTTTGTATCTAATAGAAAATTTGATTTTTAAGATTTTTTTTTTTTAAGTTGTTCACAAAAGTTGTTGTTCATGTATAGGTGATGTTAAATATATAATGCTCTTCCTCCATCCAAGTTTTTATTTGCGAGTGGGAGTTTAGTGATAGTAAAATCTAGATTATTCCATAGTTTGTGAGTACAATATGTGTATGAAAAAGAATGACCAGATAGTGTGTTCGTTTTTCCACCAGACTGTTGGTGTCGTCTGGATTTCTTTGTTAAGATTTAGATATGTTTTTAATGGTAATTGTTGAAGCTAGATAGTGTCAGATATTTGAATTTCCTTGCATGCTTCTGATTGTTCAAGTTGTATCCATGGGTTTTGAAAGTGATTATTATTGAGTAATTTGGTTAAATGATGTAACTGAGCTGCTAGATGATAATATTTTTTTGTAATGTTTCTTTTCAATTCTTGCAAGATACTCCAGTATTTTAAGTAATTTTCTGTTGTTTTTAATGCTGAGGTGAAATTAAGAGGAAACAGGTCTGAAACATATGGAGAGAATTGAATTGAAAGTAGATGTTGCCTATTTTGAATTGGTTGTTTTTCGTTTTGGGTTGATTCAAATTTTTTATTTAATGGATGGATTATTGATTTATTCCAGTTCATGGAGTAATCAGATATAGTTGAATGGGCGTTAATGAATGTGACTGAGTTCTGTAAGCGATTTCTCTGGATTCTGTACATAAAGTAGGATGTTGTCTGCATGTAATGATATTTTATGGTTAATATTGTCTGAACTGTTATCTATAATATTGTAATTTTTTCTAATGGCTGCTGCTAGGGGTTTTATCAATTGTGCAAATATTAGTGGAGTTAGTGGACATCCCTGCATTGTTATAGCTGTAGTCACAATTCACATTTAAACAAATGGTTTTTCTGTGACATGTTCCCTAAATACTGTTCATCAAAATCTTTTTTTTTTTTTTTTGCATCCCCAGAACTTTCATCTACGGAACACAAAATGACTTGTAAATCCTTTTCTCTCTCTCATTTAGAGGTTTCAGTTGGAGCGTGTTCGTCTACAAGAAGTGAAACGATCCAGCTATGAACACACCAAAAAAAGTGTGCTGACCAGCTGCTGCTGCTGGGACAGGTAAGTTACAACATGCATATGATGAGTTTACATATGTCATTATAATACGGTGAAAAATGCAGTTAAAATACTAACATTTGGCTTAAAAGTGGCTTAAAGACAAGGAGAATATTATGCCCCGTTTTTACAATATGTAATATAAGTCTCTGATGTCCCCAGAATGTCTATAAAGTTTCAGCACAAAATGCCCCACAGATCATTTATTATATCATTTTGAAAATGCCCATTTTGAGCAGAAGCAGAAACAGGCTGTTTTTCTCTTTAAATGCAAATGAGCAGCTGCTTCCCGCCCCATATTCCAGAACAGAATAGAAAGTTAATTTCAAAACGTGTCAAGTCACCTTTATTTATATAGCGCTTTAAACAAAACAGATTGTGTCAAAGCAACTGAACAACCTTAATTAGGAAAACAGTGTGTCCAATAATGCAAAATGACAGATAAAGGCAGTTCATCATTGAATTCAGTGATGTCATCATGCAGCTCTGTTCAGTTTAAATAGTATCTGTGCAATCATTTGCAATCAAGTCAACGATATTGCTGTTAATGAAGTGTCCCTAACTAAGCAAGCCAGAGGCGACAGCGGCAAGGAACCAAAACTCCATCGGTGACAGAAGGAGACAAAACCTTGGGAGAAACCAGGCTCAGTCGGGGGGGGCAGTTCTCCTCTGGCCAGATGAAACCAGCAGTTCAATTCCAGGATGCAGCAAAGTCAGATTGTGCAGAGGACTCAACTGTTTCCTGTGGTCTTGTGTCCGGTGGTCATCTGAGACAAGGTCTTTGCAGGGGATCTGTATCTGGGGCTCATCTAGTTGTCCTGGTCTCCACTGACATTCAGGGCTGTACATTCGTGGCCAAAAATTTTGAGAATTACATAAATATTAGTTTTCGAAAAGTTTGCTGCTAAAAACTGCTTTTTAGATCTTTGTTTCGTTGTTTCTGTGTTGTACTGGAATATAATTACAAGCACTTCATACGTTTCAAAGGCTTTTATCGACAATTACATGACATTTATGCAAAGAGTCAGTATTTGCAGTGTTGGCCCTTCTTTTTCAGGACCTCTGCAATTCGACTGGGCATGCTCTCAATCCACTTCGGGCCAAATCCTGACTGATAGCAACCCTTCTTTCATAATAACTTCTTGGATTGGGGGCAGAAATAGAGGGGTTTTGTTTGTCCCCCCCGCCTCTTGAGGATTGACCACAAGTTCTCAATTGGGATTAAGATCTGGGGAGTTTCCAGGCCATGGACCCAAAATTTCTGGTCCCCGAGCCACTTAGTTATTCCCCTTTTGCCTTATGGCACGGTGCTCCATCGGGCTGGAAAATGCATTGTTCTTCACCAAACTGTTGTTGGGATGTTGGAAGAAGTTGCTGTTGGAGGGTGTTTTGGTACCATTCTTTATTCATGGCTGTGTTTTTGGGCAGAATTGTGAGTGAGCCCACTCCCCTTGGAGATGAGGAGCAACCCCACACATGAATGGGTGTCACCGGATGCTCTTACTGTTGGCATGCCACAGGACTGATGGTACGCTCACCTTTTCTTCTCCGATAGAGCCTTTTTCCAGATGCCCCAAACATCGGAAAGGGGCTTCATCGGAGAATAGTGACTTTGCCCCAGTCCTCAGCAGTCCATTCACTAATACTTTCTGCAGAAGATCAATCGTCCCTGATGGTTTTTTTTGGAGAGAAGTGGCTTCTTTGCTGTGCCCTTCGTTGACACCAGTCCATCTTCCAAAAGTCTTCGCCTCACTGTGCGTGCAGATGCGCTTACACCTGCCTGCTGCCATTCCTGATCAAGCTCTGCACTGGTGGCAGTCCGATCCCGCAGCTGAATCCTCTTTAGAGAGAACGATCCTGGTGCTTGCCTGACTTTCTTGGATGCCCTGAAGCCTTCTTTACAAGAATTGAACCTCTTTCTTGAAGTTCTTGATGAAACCTATAATTGGTTGATTTAGGTGCCATCTTGGTGTAGCCCACAATATCCTTGCCTGTGAAGCCATGTTTGTATGCAATGCAATTGATGGCTGCAAGCGTTTCTTTGCAGGTCACCAGGGTTAACAATGGAAGAACAATGATTTCTAAGCATCACCCTCCTTTTAACATGTCCAAGTCTGCCATTCTACCCAATCAGCCTGACATAATGATCTCCAGCCTTGTGCTCGTCAACATTCTCACCTGAGTTAACAGATGATTACTGAAATGATCTCAGCAGGGTCCTTTAATGCACATGCAGCAATGAAATGCAGTGGCAAGGTTTTTTTGGGATTAAGGTAATTTCATGGCAAAGAAGGGAATATGCAATTCATCTGACACTCTTCATACATTCTGAGTATATGCAAAGTTGCTATTATAAAAACTTAAGCAGCAAATTTTTCAATTTCCAATATTTATGTAATTCCTCAAAACTTTTGGCCACAGACTGTAGAGGTCCTCTGGATACGTACTGGATCTGGGTGACTGCAGGGGGACCATCTGATCTGGATACAGACTGGATCTGGTGCTACGGTGACGCTCGGAATAGAGAGAAAACAGACTAAGATTAGCCGTAGATGCCATCTTCTAACGATGTTAGCAAGTACATTGGGTGTTTATGGGAAGTGTTCCTGGTTCCGGTGTTTACCTAATTAATGCAGCCTAAAATCCTTGGGAATGGATTTGATATTAGAAGCGTATTGGGTGTTATGTGTAAGCCAGGTTAAAGAGATGGGTCTTTAATCTCAATTTAAACTAAAACTAAACGTGTGATAGTCGTAGCCTGCAGCCTAATGCATCATAAAATTTTGGGTCCTCTTGTACAAGCTGCAAGTTCATGACACGCTCTATTCGCATCTCAATTTACTCTGACTCGCCACCATAAAATTAAAAAAATAAGTTGTGAGAATCAAGATTAATAGGCTAAAACAGTGACATGAAAAATGCCTAGAAATCATACAAAAAGTAGAATATTAACTTGGAGTGTTTTAGATTATATTTAAGGAGGGGTGCATTAGCCATAAAAAAAATAAAACGATTGAAAATGTGGCGTATTGATGAGTGTTATAGGCTAGGCCTTATTCTAACATATTTTGGCACTCAGATTAATGCCACAAATTATGAAAGGCTTGAAACTTGCATTTAATCATTTGCTGATGTGTTTCAGCAGGTCACACACACTTATTCGTTATCTGGCCTTTATTAACACAATTATTCCCATATACAAAGCCCATGACATGCTGAAAATTATGTCTCTGAATTAAGAAATTGATCACTTTTTATCGTTCCTTTGTATTAATTAAAACGTGTTTACGAAGACTAATGAAACATTTTTAAATAAGAATAATAATATGGTTTAGCATACAGCGTGCAAGAGCTTGGGGCAATCCGATAAAATGTAAAAAAAATTATTTAAAAAATTTAATTAGACAACAAAATTAAAACTTAAGAATTTCTCATTTAATTAGAGAATAACCCCTGATTCAGAAACATTCATTTCCAGGCCCAAAGCAGGGCCCTTGGCCGACAGCTTACCAGTATTCTCGCCCTGCCAACCTGTCCGACTGGAGCCGTGTCGTTTTTCTCTCCTTTTTTTGCTTCATAATTACACTGCTGTTGCTAGACATTAAAATGATAGGTTCATGGGTTGTTTGCCTTAATTGCAAAGTTTTATATTACGCTTATGGGTTCCTCAGTAATGAAGTTATTTGCAAAAATGTGTTTGGAACAAATTTATTTGTTTTGTTTAAATTCAAGTTGTTGTTGTTTTTAGTGACGACCCAAACGGATAGCAGGAAGACAGCTGAGCTGATCACGTTTGATCAATTTAGCATTCTCAAATAATCACAACTTGCTTAAAAAAAATATCTGTAGATATTAAATTCTTAAAGCATAGTACAATGTTAGCTTAAACTTTTAACCTAGATAAAAAGTGCGCTGTATATCTAAGTATTTGTGTGGAAAGCTGAAGCGCGCTTAATGCATGAGGTGCCAGCGCAATCACTTAATTTTGTTTCAGGTGAAAACAGTAGGCTACACCGTCATCTTTGCTCATAATAGATAAGAAACAATACTTAATTCGGAACTGTAAAAGGTCTACCCTTATTTTTGTGTGCACTCACAGTATCAACAAAATGTTGTTCTGTTTGTAAAATAGAGAAACAAACAAGATGCGCTTGCCGTCTCGTCTGCGTGAACAGGGACACGTTGAGCTCAGGCTGAAATGCAAAGCTCTAAAATCAGGTGCAGTGTTAGCTTCGCTGTGTCTGAAACAATGGGTTTATATTCAAAATAGCTACAGAATACATGTAAAACTGTATCCATGAAGGTTTAATAATGACAGTAAGACTTATAAAATATGATCGCACTTTGGTTCATATTTAAGAAAACAACTTTTAAAAAGTTGTGTATTATTACAGCAAATATATTATATATTTCTTTTTTTCAATTAATAATTTTTATGTGAGGTTGTACAAATAATCAGTGCTATTATCATCGGTGCTATAAGTTAGTTTTACTGTAGGCTATTCATCAAAAGCAGCCAGCAAAAAGCAGCATGCTCACTGCAGCTGTTCATTATATATATCAAAAAAAATCTTAAGCCTATATAAGATCAGCCATTTGAACACTATAATAACACACAAAAATTATCTGCATTGTGACACTGTTTTTTTATTATTGATAAGTGAGAAGTGAGTAGTTCGGTATGTTTGTTACACCATTTTTTTTCTTTTAGATAGAGCATGTCCATTTTACACGATCAGCAACCAGTAGTGTGAATGAATTCAGTCCAGCTGGAGGAGGTTGAGGTTTGGGGGTAGTTAGCTTCATCGTGGGGGTTGACATAAAGGTGTGAATCTCTTTCTCTTTGATATGAAAAAAAAAGACCTGAGTTTTGTTGACCCTTTCTGTGATTAACAATTGGACAAACTAGAAGCAACAATATCTGCAGAATGGAGAAGGGTTGACCATTCACAAAACACAAAATATCAGTTTTATTTCAGTTTTCATTTTTTGTGTTTTAGAGGAAAAGCAATGTTAAGGATGTTGACCTCTCTCTGTTTATGGACCGACATCTGAAAGCACAAATTCCTATGCGAACGCATATAAATGTGTTTAAAAAACTTTAACAGAGATGTCTATAGCCTATTGGATGCGCCTTTCGGGAGAAATGCATAAACCTCATTTCTTAAAAAATTAATCTATAAATCCAGCCAGGGAGAAGTTTGCTTTCATTTAAAAATTGTTCCTTTAAAAGGAGTAAAGGGATACTCCACCCAACCCCCAAAATGAAAGCATTTTGTCATGTAACATCACTTACCCCCCATGTCCAGTCCAAACCTGTAAAAGCTTCGTTCGACTTCGAAACACTACTTTTTCACAAAATAACACAAAAGGTTGAAAACACTCGTCAGGAGCTACAGAAGTCGTGGGCTGCTGAGACAACTTTTACTAAAACTGACCCGCGAGGTTGAATTGAACCATCCTGACGCGGCTTTCGTTTTAAATCTTGCTTTCGTTTTAAAATTCGACACTCAGCGATAATATGTCCCATTGTTGTGACAATAGCCACATTCCTTACGAGTTTTCGGGCTAGATGAATTAGGGCTGATTTTAAAGTCAAAGAATTAACTTAATTCTCTCTTTGTGAGGTGTATCCCATTAGTCCCCTCGGACGCTGAACAAACAAACACAGGTTTATGAAATTAATGCTATACTCGTCTGACCAGACAGCCGCTTGTTGCACAGTACTAACCTTCTGGTTATTAGGTACAAAGCAGTAACGCTCCGGAACACAATTCTTGAACTCATCAATGAGCAAAAGTTTTCACACAAAGATTGATAGTTTTTGACTTTACACGCTTTTAACCATCGATCAAACAGTATAACCGTTCTCGTGGGCAAACTCAACGTACATATGTCTGGGAAGCAGATTTTTTTTGTGGTACGAAACCATTGTCTATATCTTTCAGGCACTAACTCATAGGGCACAGAGAATCGCATTTTTCACAGTCTCATATTGAACACTTTCTTCTAAAGGAAGAGAATCACAAACTTCTTGCGCTTTCCCTGTAAACTTTTGCATTGTAACATTAATTAGTAATTAAATGGATGAAAACAGGGAAGGTTGTGACTGTCCCATAGACCTGTCAAGTAAAAATACACTGTCTAGGTCCAGAAAAGTATGAAAAGCATTGTCAGAATAGTCCATCTTCCATCAGTGGTTCAACCGTGACATTATGAAGCGACGACAATACTTTTTGTACGCGAATACTACAAAAATAAACGACTTATTCAACAATTTGTCTCTTTCTGTGTCACTCCACATCAGCGTAACGCCATTTTGGAGAATCTGAGCAGTACGCAGGCAGCTTAGCGCTCTCTGTGTCAGCCGCGCTGCAACTGATGCGCTGTTTTTATTTAAAATCAAAGCAATAAATATATGTAAAAAAACAAAAAAATCCTTTTGGCAGTGCAGATTAATTAGTCTAATTAAACACAAATTAATTGCAAAACATTTTGGCTGAGAAATTACCCCCCCAAAAGATAAGTCATTGTGTTAAATGAGCACAACATTTAATAGACATTACAAAGAAGTGGCTATAGAAAGAAATATATAATAACTGTATATTATACATGTGGGCCGCAGTGTTAACTGCAGTCATATTCTTTAAAATCATTCGCGAAAAACTACCGCCAGGTGGCGCAAAGGGACGGATTGCAAAATGAATGTAATTGTAAAATGAGATAAAAGGAGGAAGTAAAACAGCAATAACATTATGATATAACATTGTAACATCTTTAAAAAGCATTTTTTTTTTTTTACAGTGAGTTAATTTCAAAACGTAGGCTACAGTGTTAGGCTACAGTCTACTCATCAAAAAATAAGAGACCTTTACACAAAGGATCTTATGGATGCTATTGTTATTAAACAGTCATTAAATATAAGGCCCTATATATATATATATATAATATATAGATATATATCTATATATACTATATATATATATATATATAATATATATATATTATTCAATTCAAGTTTTTTTGTATAGTGCTTTTTACGATACAAATCATTGCAAAGCAACTTTACAGAAAATTAGATTCTACACCTATTTAGGGAGTAGCTTATCAGTGGGGGACTGTCAGTTTTATGTGCATACGGCAGAAATGTTCAGAAAAATCAATAAAAGATGTAACAAACAGATGATTAACACTATTAACAGCACTTATGGAATCAAACGTTATAGCAAAATGTGGGTAGTTCTGTATGTGTTTTTCATGGTTAGCATCATCTGAAGATCCTCTGAGGGGTTGGCATCATCTCTTCTCAGGTGTTCTGGATCCAGACTGGAGCTTGTGTAAAATCCTAGGTTTACCTAAAACAGAAAGAAACAAATAGAGACATAATTAGCATAGTTGCAGTTCAAGCCAAGTAAAATTAATTAGTTTTAACCCAAGCTAAAGAGTAATAATGCACATTTGATCAGATTAACTGCAGTCCAAAATTATGAGATGCATTATTTGAATGCTTGGCCCAAAGAGATTGTTTTTAATCTAGATTTTAAACAGAGGAAGTGTGTCTGAAACCCGAACATTATCAGGAAGGCTATTCCAGAGTTTGGGAGCCAAATGCGAAAAAGCTCTACCTCCTTTAGTGGACTTTGTTATCCTAGGTACTACCAAAAGTCCAGCGTTTTGTGAACTCAGGGAGCGTGATGGATTGTAGCGTGGTAGAAGACTAGTTAGGTACGCAGGAGCTAAACCATTAAGGGCTTTATAAGTAAGTAATAATATTTTGTAAATGATACGGAACTTAATAGGTAGCCAGTAGAGACTGTAAAATTGGGGTAATAGATCATATTTTCTTGACCTGTAAGGACTCTTGCCTCTTACCTGGTTTCTCCCAAGGTTTTTTCTTCATTCTGTCACTGATGGAGTTTTGGTTCCTTGCCGCTGTCGCCTCTGGCTTGCTTAGTTTGGGGACACTTCATTTTACAGCGATAATCGCTGACTTGATTGCAAATTATTGCACAGTTACGATTTAAAACTGAACTGAGCTGCATGATGATGACATCACTGAATTCCAATGATGAACTGCCTTTAACTGTCATTTTTCATTACTGACCACACTGTTTTCCTAATTAATGTTGTTCAGTTGCTTTGACGCAATCTTTTTTTGTTTAAAGTGCTATATAAATAAAGGCGACTTGACTTGACTTGACTCTAGCCGCGGTGCATTTTGGACTACCTGTAGCTTGTTTTATTGAGGATGCAGGACAACCAGCTAGCAGTGCATTACACAATGGTTCCAGTCTAGAGGTCATGAATGCATGAACTAGCTTTTCTGCATCAGAAACAGGTAACATGTTTCGTAGCTTGGCAATGTTTCTAAGACGGAATAATGCTATTTTTGTAACATGGGAAATATGATTTTCAAAAGACGAGTTGCTGTCTAATATAACACCCAGATTTTTGACTGTAGGAGGAAGTACTGTAACAGTACATCCGTCTAATTGCAAATTGTAATCTACGAGATTCTGTGTAATGTGTTTTTTTGGTCCAATAAGTAATATCTCTCTCTTATCTGAACTTTCATAGGAGAAAATATTGATCATCCAATCTTTTACATTTTTTACACTCTGTTAGTTTCATCTGGTCTCCTTGAGATATATAGTTGAGTATCATCAGCATAACAGTGGAAACTGATCCCATATTTTCTAAGATATTACCAAGGTGGCAACATGTATATTGAAAATAGCAGAGGACCTAGGACAGATCCTTGTGGCACTCCATATTTTACTGGTGATGAATGAGATGACTCCCCATTTAGATAAACCAAAGTGGTAGCGATCGGATAGGTAGGGTTTGGATCTTATTAATGCCTGCCCTTGGATACCTGTAAAGTTTTGTAATCTATTTCTGAGTATGTCTTGATCTATGGTGTCGAACGCAGCACTAAGATCAAGTAAAACTAGCAATGAGATGCAGCCTTGGTCTGACGCAAGAAGCAAGTCATTTGTTATTTTAACAAGTGCAGTTTCTGTGCTATGAGGGGCCTGAAACCCGACTGAAATTCTTCATAGAGATAATTTTTTGTAGGAAGGAGCACAATTGAGCATACACAATCTTTTTCTAAAATTTTAGACCATAAATGGAAGATTTGAAATGGGTCTGTAATTTGCCAGTTCACTAGGATCTAGTTTGTGGCTTTTCTTAATAAGAGGCTTAATAACCACCAGCTTGAATGGTTTTGGGACGTGACCTAAAGATAACGACGAGTTAATAATAATGAGAAGCATTTTTTCTGCTACAGTAACAACTCTTTCAGTAATGTAGTGGGTACAGGATCTAATAAACATGTTGTTGGGTTTAGATGCAGTGGATTAGTTTATTTAGCTCCTCCTGTCCTATGGTTGTACAAGCACTTGCAGTTTATCTTTGGGTGCGATGGATTAAACTAAAGTATTAGACGCTGTAGAATCTACATTTGTTATCGTATTTCTGATGTTATCTATTTTATCAGTGAAGAAATTCATTAAGTCATTACTATTTAACTGTGAGGGAATATTTAGATCGGTGGTGTCTGGTTATTTCTTAATCTAGCCACTGTGCTAAATAAAAACCTTGGATTGTTTTGGTTATTTTCTATGAGTTTGTGGATATGCTCGGCCCTGGCAGTTTTTAGAGACTGTCTATAGATAGCCATACTGGTTTTTTCCACGCAATTCTAAAAACTTCCAAGTTTTAGTTTTTCTCCATTTTGCGTTCAAGACTGAGTATTAGAGTGTATTAGAGAAGATAGTCCCCCATGTTGTCCAGTCAATTTCGTCTAGTTCATGTTGTATTTACTGGGTACACAGAGCAGTGAGATAACTCAGGCAGGTTATTTGCTAATCTTGTCTTTGGTGGCTGGAGCAATAGTTTCTGCCCGGAACGATAACGCGGAGCCAGCCATAGGTATCAATCATCTCAATACGCAGAATGCACGATACAAAGAAGAAATGGTCAGTAACATCATCACTTTGAGGGACGATATCTATATCACAGTAAGAATTGATTCCATGCAATATAATTAAATTACGAGCTTATGATTAAAACGCAATGAGTGGGACTGGTGACATTTGCTTTACTCAAAACAGTTTAATAAGTCAGTAATAAAGCAAAGTCCTAATGCATCATTTTTTGTATTATCAATGTGAATGGTAAAATCTCCGAAAATCAGCAGTAACCAATAGGTCTGAAAGGAAATCTGCAAATTCCTTTAGGAATTCTGTATACGGCCCTGGTGGTCTATACACAGCAGCCAGAGCAAGAGATACGATAGATTTCTTTTGCATATCTGACAGTGTAACATTAAGCATACAGCATTTCAAATGATTTAAACCTGTATCCTGTTTTCTCTGGGTAAATATTGAGAATATCACAATAGATTGTCTGCAACACCTACCCCACGACCAGTTTTGGACGGGGCTCATGCTTTATAACAGTAGTTTGGTGGAGTTAAGACTCATTAGACCAATTATAATCATTTGGTTTTAGCCAGGTTTCAGTAAAGCAGAGTACATCAAAATCTATTATCTGTGATTCATTCGCTTTACAATACCCTGCTTTGGGTTTGAGTGATCTAATGTTTATGAGGCCCCAAACTTTAGAAATAGTTCTTGTTCAGTAATTTTAACCGTTTTTCTGGTTTAATCACGATAAGATTTTTTCTAGATCCTACATACATTTATATTTTGACCTCACTATTCGAGGGAACAGACAACAGTCGTAATAGATTGGACAGCCACCCCGCAAGTACTTCTAACATTAAGCGGGTAGAACAAAAGCCATCATAGCAGTTATGTGAGAAACTGGCTTATAGTCAAAATAGAGTGTAGAGTCATTGGAGATGTTGTCCGAGAGGAGAATCCAGCGCTCCGACCTCTGCTGGGTGGTGCAGGCCATCAGCGTGAAAAAGCCTAGGACTCTCCCAGGAAAGATTCCAATTATTAACAAAGAGCAGTTTCTGTTCTTTACACCATGACCATAACCGTTCATTTAGAGCAAAAAAAAGTCTACTGAACCTTTCGTGTCCTTGTCGATAACGTGGGCAGTGGTAATGACACCGATGATGTCACCAGCGCGAGTCGTGCTGCGAACCGTCTTCTCGATTCAGGCTCCTAAAAGTGCCTTCTTCAGCGTCTCCGTCTGCCGCTCTTGGTGGTGTCGTGAACCCCGGCATGAAGCACGACCATTTAGGGGCTCTCGTGGCCTTTAGGATTCGTGGGTATCTGCGCCGAAACATCGAGAACACAGGGCACCAGGGGAAACAAAGTGAGTGTGTACTTTACCTTCGGCTAAAGTAAGCACGGACGTGTCGGACGATGGAATCTCCGACAATCACAGAGTCGAGTTCCGTATCGCGGAGGGAGTGAAGCGGTTCTGCCGGGATTATACCCCGGGTTCGTGATGTCTATACCCATACGGATGAAAAGCTAAATGTTTTCATTTTCCGGTTCTTCTTGGTTTTTTAACAAACAATATTCAGGGTTCCATATGCGTAGAGCGGGAAAGGAGAATGATCCAGCAATGAGCAATAATTCTTATTAACACTGGTTATTAATCCATTCCTTTGTCTAATATGTTTTTCAAACTTGTTACACTTGCCATTTTTGAATTATGCTTTTACTGAGGTGACCAAAAATGGAGTATGAGTAGTAGTTTCTGTTTCAGCTGTTGATGCAATGGTGCCTCACGCGCACATATTCGATTGGACACAGCAGCAGCCGCTCACTGAGTCATACGAGCGCTGGAGCAAGCGAGTCCACTTTGGCATATTGCGATTTTTTTTGCGTCGATAATGAAAGACGCTAGAACTACCAACGCCTATTTACCTAGGATATAATAGGTTAGCTTCCCATGGGAAACATCATGGCATCTGGAAACGTTTGGCTTTCTCACGAAATGCGAGAGAGGCAACCGTACCTTATGTTTCACTTTACAATTATTATCATTTAGTGTAATTTTTTTGGTTTATAGAATAAGCTTATAGTTATTATAGATTGCAATTCTATTTTATTTTATTTATTTATCCATTTAGAAGGTATATATTTTAAATTCTTGTTCTGCGCTGATGAAGTGTTAAATTTAAAGGATTTGTTGTAAGTGAAGGGAACTATAAAATATCTGTTTGGCACATATACATATTAGGCCCGCCGTTATTATTTCTGCAGTTATAAAATGGAAACTTATACATGACTTAATATTTTTCCACTCACCAACTTAATAATTTTTTGCGTGTTTAAAAAAAAAAATGCAGCAAACGAAATAGGCGTTAATCGGTTAAAATTTTTTATGTGGGTTAACAGCTAATTATAATATTATATCTAGGAAGCAGAGTCTGGGTCTAATCTAAGACATCAGGGTTTTTTTTTTTTTTTTTTTTTTTTGCATCTGAAACGGACTTTGTGCAGCACATTCACTTCGACAGAGCTATGTTGCAGATACCGCTCCCAGCGTGCCTCAGATGTGGACGCTTTAAAAAAATGTTTGATATAAAAGGTTGTTGCTGTCCCAATTTTATACAGGAAATTGTGTTGGTTATAAAAAAAAATTCTATTCTATATTGTTAGTGATAATGATATTGTTAACACAAGTTCAATTTAGGGCTATTTAACATGCACGCTGTGACAAATTAGCAGTTGAAACGCTTATAAACTCAGTTTAATAGTTATTGAAGTTAAAAAAAAAAAAAAGGTTTTAATTGCCTTAAATTAATTTCTATGAATGTAAGAATATGTGTATCATGTTTATTCTTTGTAGAGAAAATCAAGTGAAAAAATAAGGGACGATCCAAATATTTGTCGTATTTGTTTTGATTCACCTATTTATGTAGGATCCAATTCTTCTAAAAATAATCAAATAATAAATATAATGTCATTTAAAAAAATGCCATGGGCCTGAGGTAAATTTTGACCATGTAATTGTGAACTTGAAAGGTTAGTGATTTAGGAGGTGGAATATACTGTGAAATTCCAAATGGGCATAGGAGTTTAAAGCATAACAACTGAAAGGTCTATTGAAAACGCCAATAATAGCAATGTCTTTTCTAACAATGGCAACATTAAAGTTTTTGAAAATAAAAATATTATTTCAACCATAGTACTAGGTGCTGGTAAGTATAATTTAGATATACAATCAAAAAGTTTATTTATTTCCCTACTTCAAGTCAAATAGAGTTGAAAATTGTATATGATATTGATTATTACATACTGACTGATATTTTCAAATGGTTATTTCTTTTAATTTTGATGGTTATAACTGACAACTAAAGGAAAATCCCAAATTCAGTATGTCAGAAAATTAGAATATTACTTAAGACCAATACAAAAGAAAGGATTTTTAGAAATCTTGACCAACGGAAAAGTTATATGACCTGAAAAGTATAGCATGTACAGCACTCCAATACTTATTTGGGGTCCTTTTGCTTGAATTACTGCAGCAATGGGAGGTTGGCATGGAGTCGATCAGCTTGCACTGCTAAGGGTGTTATTGAGAGCAAGGTTGCGCTATGTGCCCTTCAGCTCTTCGCCTTCTTGGGTCTGGCAATATCGAATCTTCCTCATTCACAATACCCCATAGATTTCCTATGGGTTGTAAGTTCAGGTCGAGGTTGCTGGCCCATTACATACAGGCTACCATGGGTCACTTTAACCAGGATACTGGGTAGCTTGGGCACTGTAGTACAGGGCCCAAGGCATGTTTGGAAAATTGAAATCTGCATCTCCACTAATTATGGTCAGCAGCATGGAAGCATGAAGTGCGCGTAAAACTTCCTGGGAATACAGCTGCGGTTGACCTTGGACCGAGAAACACACAGTGGAACAACCACCAGCAGGATGGACATGGCACCCCAAACCATCACTGACTGTGGAGGAACTTTTACACTGGACCTCAAGCAACATGATTGGTGTGCCTTCTCCTCGCTTCCTCCAGACTATGGGACCACTGATTTCCAAAGGGGGGGTAGGACAAAAATGCAAAAGTTACTTTCATCAGAGAACATAAAACTTGGAGCGCACTCCAGCACAGCAGTCCAGTCCTTGTGTCTTTCGCCCAGGCGAGATGCGTCTGACGTTGTTCTATTGTTTCGACGAAGGCTTGACAACAGCAATGCGACACGACTGAAAACCCATGTCTTGCATACGTCTGTGCGTAGTGGTTTCTTGAAGCACTGGACTCCCAGCTTCAACTCCACCTCTTTGTTGGTTTGTACAAAATTTTTCTTTTTTTTTTTCTTTTCCCCACATTGGATGGGTTGGTTTCACAATCCTCTCCAGGGTGCGGTTCATCCCTATTGCTTGTACATTTTTTCTACCACATCTTTTACTGTGCCCTCGCACTTCCTGTTACTGTGCTTGGACACAGAGCTCTGTGAACAGCCAGCCTCTTTTGGCAATGACCATTTGTGTCTTGCCCTCCTTGTCCAAGGTGTCCAATGGTCATCTTTTGGACAACTCTGTCAAGTACCGCGCGCTTCCACCATGATTGTGTCGCCTACAAAACTATCCTGAGAGACCATTTTAAAAGTCCTTTCAGGTGGTTGTGGGGGGTTTTGAGGAATTAGCTGATTTACGAGTGTGGCACCAGGGTGTCTTCAAATCTCACTTGCAACTTGTCACAGTGTCATTAACATTTATCCCGACATACGGAATTTGGACATTGCCTTAGTTGTCCGTTTAATACTCATCAAACATTACACCAGAACATACCACCCTTTACAACCACTATATCGTCTGTGTGTAATGATATAGTGAAATATAACATACCATAGTTTCACTTTTTGAATGGAATTAGTGAAATAATTCAACTTTTTTGATGATATTCTAATTAATTTGATGACCAGCACTGTAGCCTGTGAATAAATAAAAGGATAGCCTTACTTTCAATGAAAGAAACACTGAGAGTTAAGTTGGGCTTCGGTGTTTGGATTTGGACTTCAAGTAATGAGTACAAAGTTTAAGAATAGCCTCTACACTAGTTGCTCTCTCTCTCTCTCTCTCTCTCTCTCTCTTTAACCTCGATTGGAACCGCATAACTTACAGTGAAAGTAAGTCTTCCTTCAGGCAGACTTGAATGTTTCCTTTGGGGCCCCTTTGCGAAAGTGTTGGGTCCGTTTGCAGGTGTGAGTCACGAATGCGCTGTGAAAGCGGGAGCTAGCTGCGGCGGATAGGCTTTCGCTGGTCTTCAAAGCCTTCGCAAACGCTCCATTTCACAAATAAGATAACTAATGATTAAATTATCAATTGATAATTTGTTATAATTATAAGACAACGGTGTTGCAGTTAATTTTAGTTCATATAAACCAATATTTTTTTTAGAATATGAAATATACATTCTCCACAGAATGTAAACCTATTCAAACCAATAATTGAACCATCTCTTTATGTTTTTCTTAAATCCCAAACAGAGGTCCAGACATCAGTAAGTATACGTCTATGAAAACATGTTTATAGGCTATTTAGATTTGGGACTACATATGCTTACAGACGTGACAAAAAATATTTTGAGTTTTGAAGACCATTTGAGCCATTTACACATGCACAAACCAGAAGCAAGAATATATCTGCAGAGAAGGGTGCCCTTCTCAAAAACATAAAATATTAAATTTATTTAAATTTTGCGTTTTTGTGTTCAGAGGAAAAATCATTGGTAAGGTATCTCCCTCCATTACAGACCGCTCTGAAAGCAGAATTTATGCAAAACGCGGTATAAAATGCTTTAAAAACTTTAGCAGAGATGGTCAGAGGGTATTTAATAGATCTGCCTCCCACGTAAGATTTTTCTAGTTACTAGTCGTTCATTTTGTCATTATTCGTTGCATTATTCAACTAATCGCGAGGTTTATATTAAATTTACGCCTCTATAATCCATAATGAGCCTTAATATATTCCACCGCTCAAGCACATGCATTAAGTTTGACACACAAAGCACAGGCAGAGAAGTAGCCTAATAATTGTGAAAAAGGAGACATTTTAATTATTTATTAATAAACAAATGTTTTCTTGTCGGCTGCAAGATGAAATTCATAGTGCTGACTCTCTCTCCACATGGACTCTTCCTTTAAAGAGAAATACAACCTTCACAGATTACATAATGCTTTCATTTTGAATTGATTCGTTTAAAAAGACATTTCAAGCTTTCTGTAGATATATTTCTCATGTATGTGAGACTTCTCACAATTTTAAGTTAATTCATTATCAGGAAAAATTCAAGTGATCGAGAGGGCTCATCCCCGTCATGAATGCGCATTAATATTTTTCCGCACAAACACTTGAATATGAATATTAATTCACATTTTGCATATGCCTTACAACGTAAATTATTTTTTTACATGCAATTATCCAAAATAAAACCAAACAAGATTTGTAATGAAGATAAAACAAATAAGAATAAATGCTTGCACGTCGCGACCTCAGCATCACACGCCACAGTAAATCTTTGTGCACTCTGACATTTTACACACCTGCATTTAAATGTGGCTGCAATTTCTTTTTTTTTTTTAACTTAAATTATATGCAAGTCCCGGGAACCAAT
>NC_056609.1:4026269-4091615 GCF_018340385.1 Cyprinus carpio
GATGGAAGGCCCTCGCACCCGCATCACCACCACCCGGTGGTCATAGGAGAACAGTGAATGTTGGACCATAATGCTTAATAAAATGGTAAAATATTGTGCCACATTTCCTGCAGCCAACAGGTGGCGCTGTCATTATAATATGAATATCGGCATGTAAATGGTCTAATGTCTTCTGGTCTTTACAAACAAGCAAAGTTTCGGACAGATCAGAGATCGCATTTTTAAGTTAGTGTTAAAGAAGTAATTTCCTGTTGCCAGCAGGTGGGGCTAAGACTATAAATAAATATTGGCCTAAAGATGAGTTCAGGCTAGAACTCATATCAAACACATGAACTTTGGGCAGACCAGATATTGCATGTTTAAGTTAGTTTAAAACAAGTAATTTCCTGTCGCCAACAGGTGGCGGTATGATTATAACTGAAACATTGGCCTTAAGATCTGTTGAAACCAGGAATCTTATCAAAACGTGAAGTTTAGGGCAGATCAAACATTTTCATGTTTAAGGTAGCTTAAAATAAGTCATTTCCTGTTGCCAGCAGGTGGCGCTATAATTATAATTGAATATTGGCCTTTAGTTGTGTTCAGGCCAGGACTCTTATAAAACTGTGAATGAAAGTTTGGGGCAGACTGGGCATTGTATGCATGAGTTACAACAACTTCCTTTTGTCATAGTATTAATAGCATCCTTTAGCACATAGTAAGTGTTGCTAGCATGTTTGAGAATATTTCTAGCATGATTAGCACACAATGGCATATTTTACTGTCTTGCTAATAGTGTATAAGTGTAAAACGTCACTTTCTGTTGTCAGTAGGTGGCACTATAACTATAACCAAATATGAGGATGTAGATATCTTCAGGCCAGGACTCTAATCAAACTTGTGAAGTTTGAGGCAGATTGGACATTGTATGCACGAGTACAGTAATGTTCCTGCTTCACTGCATTATAGGATGCTTTAGCATTTAGCTAAGTGTTGCTAGCATGTTTTAGTATGTTCTAGCATGTTACCAGGTGTATTTAGCACTGCTGCTGACACCTTTTTAATATGTTGCTAGGAGTCCATAACAGTGTTACACATGACACTTCCTGTTGCCAGCAGGTGGCGATATGACTATAATCGAATACGGGCATGTTGATGTGTTCAGGACAGGACTCTTGTCAAATGTGGTGAAGGTTTGGGGCAGATCAGACATTGCTAGCCTGAGTTACAGCAACTTCCTTTTCACTGCATAGGAGTAGCATTCTTTAGTCCTTAGCTAAGTGCTACTAGGATGTTTAGTTTGTTTCTAACATGTTGTCAGTGTATTTAGCTCTTCCGACCACTTTTAATATGTTGCTAGGAGTCCCATAACAGTGTTAACCATGACACTTCCTGTTGCCAGAAATGGCAAAAACTGCACAAAAGTTGTACAGGAAATTCAAAATAACTTACTTCCTGTCGGGTTTTGGATTTTGTCCCAAGATACTTTTTTTGTAGGGAATGGTGTGTTACACATATATACCAATTTTCATGCATGTATGTGAAACTTAGCTTGAGGTGCACTCCGTTGAAATTTAACAGGTGGCGCTATCGAGCCATTTTGCCACACCCACTTCTGAAACCTATATCAGATGTACATTTTCGCCAGTTCTGATGGGTGTGCAAAGTTTCATGAGTTTTAAAGCATGTTTAGGCCCTCAAAAATGCGATTCATTTCGGAGAAGAAGAAGCGGAAAAATAATAAACGGAGCAATTCCAAGAGGGTAATAGGAAGAGGAGGTGCTCGGGCCCTAAAATGTTTACCAGAGCAGATGACTCCAACATCTCGTCTGTGAGAACATTCAGCTCGACTCCATGAAGAGATGGAACATTCTGAGAGTTTTGTTTCATTCCCGTCACAATCAAACACATCAGCCCAGATTTCACCACTTCCTACTCCAAACCAGTCTGATCCCACAACAGACACAGCAATCCCACAATTCAGCTGTCTACAGAGGACACTGGCAGCTCTCATATCCCAGCATGCATCACACACTGTGCCCCACTCTTTGAGGAACTGAAGCTCCACTCTTCCAGAACAAGAGTCTGAGCCTTTTACCAGTCTGAGATCAGTGTAACCTGAATGAAGTAAAGAGTTCAGAAACAATGCATAAAACATAAACTAAGCTGTCATTAGATTGATCACATTATAACTCAAACCTAAGACATGACCTACAGTAGTATCAAAAATAAAGAGATGCTGAATATTTATACTTAACCAGAGCAGATCAGTCCCACAATGTTGTCAAAGGTGCAGTTGTGTTTGAGTGATGATACTGAACAGAATGAAATATGAGACTCATTTCCTCTGCACTGAATCTCTTGTGTCCACATCTGAGCGTCTCCTTTGTCAAAAGCAGCTGCTCCCAGCACCTGTACAGGAGCCCCACAGTCCAGCTCTCTACACACAACCTCTGCATCCTGCTGGTCAAAGACAGCGTCACACACTGACATCCACGTCTGATCATGAAGTATCTCTAACCTCCCAGAGCAAAGATTAGACCCATCAACAAGTCTGGCGCGTTTATGACCTGTTTATATTGCATAAAAGTGAGCATAAGGTGAGCAGGTTTTGTTTAACAGGTTTTGTTTAACAGGTTCTGGAGTTTTGAACAACTCAAAGTGTTTTCTACATATATACATTTTTAATTGTTTACTGTAGTACATCATGTTTTTTTAATTGAATTTCCCAAAAATGAAAATTGTAATCTCATTGTAGTAGTTATTCACTGAAAATGCTTCTTGAAGCTGGACAGTTGAGGTCACCAATGCCTTTAACTATGGATGGTATGCTGTAAATATTTCTTTAAATCATTGTGAAAATGCAGTAAACTAATCATGGCAAATTTACATTATTTTCAAGATGCCTAATTCTTAAGTGGTAATTAATTCTAAGAATAAAACAGACATGTTTAAATTGGATATGCAGCTAACCACATCCAAAAATATACAGGTGCTTCTCAATAAATTAGAATGTCGTGGAAAAGTTTCAGTAATTCAACTGTGAAACTCGTGTATTAAATTCAATGCACACAGACTGAAGTAGTTTAAGTCTTCGGTTCTTTTACTTGTGATGATTTTGGCTCACATTTAACAAAAACCCACCAATTCACTATCTCAAAAAAAAAACACACACACACAAAAAAAAACATTTTTAGTGAACTGTTGGCCTTCTGGAAAGTATGTTCATTTACTGTACACGTACTCAATACTTGGTAGGGGCTCCTTTTGCTTTAATTACTGCCTCAATTCGGCATGGTATGGAGGTGATCAGTTTGTGGCACTGGCTGAGGTGATATGGAAGCCCAGGTTTCTTTGACAGTAGCCTTTAGCTCATCTGCATTGTTTGGTCTCTTGTTTCTCATTTTCCTCTTGACAATACCCCATAGATTCTCTATGGGGTTCTGGTCTGGTGAGTTTGCTGGCCAGTCAAGCACACCAACACCATGGTCATTTAACCAAGTTTTGGTGCTTTTGGCAGTGTGGGCAGGTGCCATATCCTGCTGGAAAATGAAATCAGCATCTTCAAAAAGCTGGTCAGCAGAAGGAAGCATGAAGTGCTCCAAAATGTCTTGGTAAACGAGTGCAGTGACTTTGGTTTTCAAAAATCACAATGGACCAACACCAGCAGATGACATTGCACCCCAAATCATCAAAGACTGTGTAAACTTAACACTGGACTTCAAGCGACTTGGGCTATGAGCTTCTCTACCCTTCCTCCAGACTCTAGGACCCTGTTTTCCAAATGAAATACAAAACTTGCTCTCATCTGAAAAGAGGACTTTGGACCACTGGGCAACAGTCCAGTTCTTCTTTTTCTTAGCCCAAGTAAGACACCACAGGAGTGGCTTAACAAGAGGAATACGACTGTAGCCAAATTCCTTGACACATCTGTGTGTGTTGGATCTTGATGCCTTGACCCCAGCCTCAGTCCATTCCTTGTGAAGTTCACTCAAATTTTTGAATCGATTTTGCTTGACAATCCTCATAAGGCTGCGGTTCTCTCGGTTGGTTGTGCATCTTTTTCTTCCAAACTTTTTCCTTCCACTCAACTTTCTGTTAACATGCTTGGATACAGCACTCTGTGAAGAGCCAGCTTCTTTGGCAAATGAATGTTTGTGGCTTGCCCTCCTTGTGAAGGGTGTCAGTGATTGTCTTCTGGACAACTGTCAGATCAGCAGTCTTTCCCATGATTGTGTAGCCTAGTGAACCAAACAGAGACCATTTTGAAGGCTCAGGAAACCTTTGGAGGTGTTTTGAGTTGATCAGCTGATTGCCATGTCACCATATTCTAATTTGTTGAGATAGTGAATTGGTGGTTTTGTTAAATGTGAACCAAAATCATCACAACCAAAAGAACCAAAGACTTAAACTACTTCAGTCTGTGTGCACTGAATTTATTTAATACACGAGTTTCACAATTTGAGGTGAATTACTGAAATAAACTTTTCCATGACATTCTAATTTAGTGAGAAGCACCTGTATATCTTTATTTCCTTACATAATTAAGACAAAATTATCAGAAAGTGAGGAATGCTTTGAGGTTAAATTTTATTCACCTGAGCATATGACACCAGCATCATGATTATGAGTGCAGACAGGTTTATTCCATCCTGCTGAACCACAGTTCTTCAGTGTAGACTCTGTTCCTAAACATGTTAAAACACTCATCCAGATTGGTCCTGATCCTTGACCAAAATGAGAATTAATAAAAACATCTACAGGTTCTCCACAGTCCAGCTCTCTACACAACACTGCAGCAGCAGGCATATCCCAGCTATCATGACACACTGTTCCCCACTGACCTCTGTGAAGAACCTCCACTCTACCAGCACAAGGACTGTTACCATTTACCAGTCTCACATGCATTACATCTAAGAGAGAAAGACAAAGACTAAAATCAATCAATCATTCTAAAGAGATGTCATTGTGTTTAAAATAGGCATAACTACTAAAATATATAAAAATAGAAAAACTAAAAATATATATATACTGGGAAAAAACCCCCACAGAATTACAGTGTCATATTTTTATGCATTTTAGTTAATTCTTTGAAGCTGTGGGTGTGGTGAGGGCCACAACAAGTGCAATGGGACACATATGATCCTAGTTATGCTACTAATTTCTCTCATATTAATCTTCTTACCTGCACACTGAAGCGTCTGGTGATCATCATGAGAGCAGCTGTGTTTCTCTGATGCTGGACACATTTGAATCTGAGATTCATTTCCTCTGCACTGAATCTCTTGTGTCCACATCTGATTGTCTCCTTTGTCAAAAGCAGCTGCTCCCAGCACCTGTACAGGGGCCCCACAGTCCAGCTCTCTACACACAACCTCTGCATCCTGCTGGTCAAAGACAGCGTCACACACTGACTTCCATGTCTGATCATGAAGTATCTCTAACCTCCCAGAGCAGCGAGAACCTCCAACCAGTCTGACTCCTGAAGTAGTGAAAGAAAATAAAATAAAAGTTCCATAACCATTGTTATCATAGAGTTATAAACAACCACATTTATCTAAAATAAAAAGGCAAGGCAAGGTTATTTATATAGCACATTTCGTACACAATGGTAATTCAAAGTGCTTTACATAAAAGAAAGTAAAATAATCATGAAGAAAAATAATAACAAAAATAAAACAAGCAATTTTAAAACAAGCAATTTTAAAACATTGGAAATGATTTAAAAATTGACTTATTTAAAATGAATTTAAAACAGTTAAAAATAGAAAATGATTTTACATAGAATACAGTGAATACGTAAAATACAGTGCAATCAGTTCGGACATCGCACAGTGCTCATTCAATAAATGCACAGCTAAACAGATGAGTTTTGAGTCTAGATTTAAATGTGACTAATGTTTTAGCACATCTGATCTCTTCTGGAAGCTAATTCCAACTGCACGAGGCATAGTAATTAAAGGCGGACTCCCCTTGTTTTGTGTGAACCCTTGGTATTTCTAACTGACTCGATCCTAATGATCTGAGTGGTCTGTTAGGTTTATATTCAGTGAACATATCTGCTATATATTTTTTTCCTAGGTCATTGAGTGATTTATAAACGAGTAAAAGTACTTTAAAATCAATCCTAAATGTAACTGGAAGCCAATGTAAGGACCTGAGGACTGGTGTGATATGCTCAGATTTTCTGGTTCTAGTCATTAGAGCTGTCTAATGGTCTTTTTGGGAAGGCCGGTGTGGAGACCATTACAGTAGTGCTGCTGGTGATAAAGGCATGAACAAGTTTCTCTAAGTCTTGACTGGAAACAAAACATCTAATTCTTGCAATGTTTTTTAGATGATAGTATGCTGATTTTGTTACTACTTTGACATGACTACTGAAACTAAGGTATGTCTCCAGAATCACACCAAGATTCCTGACTTGATTTTTAGTTGTTTGTCCCCTAGAGTCAAGGTATGCATTCACCTTGAAAACTTCATCTTTGTTTCCAGATGCAATAACTTCAGTTTTTTCCTTGTTTAACTGAAGAAAGTTCTGGCACATCCAACTATTAATTTCATCAATACATTGGCAGAGGGAGTCAATGGGGCTGTAGTCATTTGGTGATAAGTCTAGGTAAATCTGAGTATTATCAGCATAGCTGTGATAGGCAATTTGGTTCTTTCTCATTATCTGACTTAGTGGGAGCATATACAGGCTAAACAAGAGCGGTGCAAGAATTGAGCCTTGTGGGACTCCGCATGTCATGGACGTCTACTTAGACTTATGCTCTCCTATACTCACATAATAACCTCTCCCTTCTATGTATGACCTGAACCATTTGAGTACCATCCCAGAAAGCCTGGCCCAGTTTTCCAGTCTCTCTAGTAGTATGTTATGATCGACTGTGTCAAACGCAGCACTGAGATCTAGCAATACCAGCACTGATATTTTGCCAGAGTCAGAATTTAGGCGAATATCATTTATTTTCTTAATGAGCGCTGTCTCTGTGCTGTGATGCAGTCGGAAACCAGATTGAAAATCGTCCAGGTATCCATTTGAGTTTAAGTATTTGTTCAGCTGATTAAAAACTACCTTTTCTATAATTTTGCCTATAAAAGGAAGATTAGATATTGGTCTATAATTGCTCAAAATGGTGTTATCAAGATTGCTCTTTTTCAGAAGGGGCTTTACAACTGCAGTTTTCAGGGAGTTTGGAAATGTCCCAGAAAGAAGTGAGGCATTCACCACTTCTAAGAGATCTGCTTCTAAACAGTTAAGCACACTTTTGAAAAAAAGTTGTGGGAAGTGTGTCAAGATAGCAGGTTGACGATTTTAGGTGCTGCACTATTTCTTCCAAAATTTTGCTTTCAATTGCTTCAAAAATAGACATAGTATCTTTTTGATATTGCGTCCAGATCTGTCTGACCTCTGCATTGCTTGAGGATGTGCTAATTGCCTTCCTGATATTAATGATCTTTCTCAGAAAAGAAGGGAGCAAACTCATTGCATTTGCTAACTGAGAGCATTTCACTGGGAATCTGACTTGGGGGGGGGGTTTGTCAGTCTCTCAACAGTGGCAAAAAGAGTACGAGTGTTGTTTAAGTTACTGTTTATAAGGTTTGAGAAGAAATTATGTCTAGCTGTGGCTAGTTTCACATTAAAAGCATGAAGGCAGTCTTTATAGATGCTATAGTGAATTTTACGTTTCTTCTTCCGCCACATCCGCTCGGCTTTTCTGCATTGTCTTTTCATCGTTTGAACTGCTGTTGATCTTCTCCAAACTGATTTCTGTTTGTTTTCTTACTGACTATTATTGGAGCAATATCATCAATAACATTCTTAACTTTTGAGTTAAAGGAATCAAGAAGAATATCCACAGAGTCTGCAGAAATGCTTGGTGTTAAAGATATAGCCTCCATAAACCGCACACTAGTGTTCTCGTTAATGCATCTCCTTCTGACAGAGACAGATCTAGATTCAGTGGTAGCAGAGATCAATATATCAAAGAAAATACAGAAGTGATCAGACAGTGCTACGTCCTTAATAACAATGGATGAAATGTTTAGACTCCTACTGATGATTAAATCTAGAATGTGTCCACCTTTGTGTGTGGGTCCATGCACATGCTGAATCAGGTCAAAAGTGTTTAGAACCGTGATCATTTCTTTTGTAGTTTTTGTTTTCTGCATTATCTATGTGAATATTAAAATCCCCTGCAATAGCAAAACAGTCAAACTCTGAGGAAATCATTGATAGCATTTCTGTGACCTCTTCAACAAAGGCTGGAGAGTATTTTGGAGGCCTGTAAATAATGATAAACAGAATGTGTGGAGCGAATGTTTAAAAATGCTAACTTGATGGCAGTGCTTTGTGTCTTTACATCAATCTTAGTTTGATGCATTATAGGCCGCAGATTAGATGAGTTTGCCCTTGAGCTTGAAAAGGCCTTAGACTTTCTATCACGTGATAAAACTGAAATAGAGAAAGCTACAGGCACACTGGGTTCCTGCTTATTCTGTAAACATTTGTGAATGTTGCTGCTATTATAGCGGGGACCCGACATATCACTGAGAGCTGCTATCAGTTGTTTTTGGTTCACCTACAGCAAATGGAGGGTTTTGGCTGTGGGATTGTGTCAGTTGTTTTTGAGCTCTCACAGGAGCAGGGCCCACAGGCTTTGGTGGTTGGGGGGCCCGCCGTTTTTTTGGTGATATTTGCGGGCTTGCAGCGAATGAGTGAGAGAGTTTAGTCCCAGCATACACCAATTCCTGGGAAGCCATGGCCTAATGGTTAGAGAGTCGGACTTGCAATCCAAGGGTTGTGAGTTCGAGTCTTGGGCCGGCAGAAATTGTAGGTGGGGGGAGTGAATGTACAGCACTCTCTCCACCCTCAATACCACGACTTAGGTGCCCTTGAGCAAGGCACCGAAGCCCCAACTGCTCCCCGGGCGCCGCAGCATGAATGGCTGCCCACTGCTCCGGGTGTGTTTTCACGGTGTGTGTGTTCACTGCTGTGTGTGTGCACTTTGGATGGGTTAAAAGCAGAGCACGAATTCCGAGTATGGGTTACCATACTTGGCTGTATGTCACGTCACTTTTTGTCACTTTCACTTTCCTCCATTTTCTGTGAGAAGCACAGAAGTGGAGATGCTGGAGAGAGGGATAATGTGTCCGGTGAGAGGGACTGTGTCTCTTGTGTTTCCGATGACTGTGATATGTTGTCCTGGCTTCCCTGGCTGTTTTCCAGAAAGTCGTCCTTGGGTGCTGAGTCTTGGAGCTGTCTTGATACATCACAGTCTGTCTGTGAGGAGCTCTGTGGGCAGGGCTCAGCCGGGATAGTGTCCATCAGCAGTGCTTGTTGTGGCTGCATGGTTTTATCAGTGTCTTTGTGGGATATGTCAACCACATGATGACTCGGACCTGGTGTGTGTTTGCTGAATGAATTGAGATACTCTGCTGAAGGATGGCGTAAGGAGAAGTAGATATTGTCCTTAAGCACTCTAGCTCCAAGTTTGTTAGGGTGGAGGCCATCCGGTTTAAAGAGTTGTCTATGGCCCCAGAACAGATTGAAGTTGTCGATGAAAATCACTCCTTTTATATTGCAAGATCTTTGTAGCCATGTGTTCAGCCCAAGCAACCTTGAAAACATGTGTGTTCCCCTTGCTGGGAGTGGTCCACTGATGAACGACTGAACTTTGAGTCTTTGAAGTGTTTCAAGGAGTTCACTGAAGTCCTTCTTGAGTTCTGACTGCTCTTTCCGAATATCATTCTTCCCCACATGGATGATGATTCGATTTGCAGTCTTGTGCTTCATCAGAATGTTCTGAAGTTCCTTGTTCACATCAGAAACCGTTGCTTGAGGAAGGCAGCATGTTGTTGTAGTCCTGCTACTGATTTTTTCTGATAATAGAGTCACCCACTATCAGAGTCCTGGGCTCAGCTGCGCTCTGAGCTGAATGCCGCTGTCTGCTCGACCTTGAGTGCCTGTTAGTAGCGGTGTTAGCTGCTGGCTGATCCGATCCATGTTTAATCACATTTGGGGATTCCTCACCCGCATTCATTAATGCTTCAAATCTGTTCTCAAGATGTTTAGGGGGTGGTAGAATACCAGTATTCACAAGCCTTGTTACAGTCGAATCTGGGGTAGAGGATGCTACGGCAGCAATACGAGAAACTCGTGACAATCTGATATCTCACGTTCCTTTGGGTCTCGCTCCCTGTTTGTGCCATCGATTAGTGTGGCGATCTTGGGTCTCGCTCCCTGTTTGTGTCTTGTATTAGTTTTTGGGTTTCAGAAGATTCATGGGACTCACCGGCTATATGCTGAGAGGGTCCATGACGACGGTCTGCTGAGTGTTCCGTCTGTTTTGGAAGTTCAGCAAGTAACTTTTTTTCAAGAACCACAATCCTTTGTAGAAGTTTGCAGCAGTTCATGCAACAAGTATATTCAACAGGAGGCATTTTCTCTCTCTTCTGTTTGAATGTAGGCAGTTGTTTTCCCGTCTCCGGAATGTACTGTAGGCTGCTGGCAGTGGGAGGCAAAGTCTTCTTTTTGTAGTATAATTCCAGTCCCAAAGAGTTTTTAGTTTTAGTGTTTGTGCCAAAAAATCTGTTGTTTGAGCACTGTGCTGATCTGCTGAAGTAATAATCTTAGAAAAATCAGAGAAAAGTACAGAAATAAGAAGCAAAGCGCAGAGCAGTAAGCTAGAACGTCCGAACGGTAGCAAAGCCGGAAGCAAAAGGAAAGACTTAAAAGCCAATAACTTTGGCAATAACATTTACTGACATTATTGTACCATTCAATAATCCTGACAGATCATTATTTTATGTGCATTCAAATTGTTACAAATGTTATTAAACTATGATACATTTTTGGTGAATGTACATGAACGAACTAATAATTGCATTATATGGATTTACATTTACATTGCACTTTTATGCATTTGGCACACATTTATGCACATAGAAAAAGCTACTTACAGATGCATTCAAGATTAACATTTTATCAGTTCATGCATTCCCTGAGAATTGAACCTGTGACCTTGGTGTTGCCAACACTTGGTGTTAAAAATTTATATAAATCTTTGGAACTAAAATATAAGGCATGTGGCTCAACAGTGATGTAATTGGTAAAATTTTAGATAGGGCTGGACAATATATCGAACGATATGATCATGCGCATCTCGTCAGTAAAGGCGGTTCCATGATTAGCGGTAAATCCCCATCACCTGCTTTCAAATGGAGCTGCAGTTAATACACAGAGCCGTAGTTCACTGAGAAGCTACGCTATATCGAGTTCATTATTGAAGATGAATCGCCTTTGATAATGAACTCGATATAGCGTAGCTTCTCAGTGAACTACGGCTCTGTGTATTAACTGCAGCTCCATTTGAAAGCAGGTGATGGCGATTTACCGCTAATCATGGAACCGGCTTTACTGACGAGATGCGCATGATCATATCGTTCGATATATTGTCCAGCCCTAATTTTAGAACAGCTCACCTGAGCAGATGACCCCAGCATCTGTATCATGATTACAGTCATAATCATACAACAGAAATGATCCACAGTTCTTCAGTGTAGTCTCTGATCCAGTACATATCATATGATTTGTCCAGATTGGTCCTGATCCTGGTCCAAAATAAGCATCACCCACAGCATCTACAGGTTCTCCACAGTGCAGCTCTCTACACACCACTGCAGCTTCAGTCATATCCCAAGCAGCGTCACACACTGTTCCCCACTGACCTCTATGAAGAACCTCCACTCTACCAGCACAGCGACTGTGACCACCAACCAACCTCACATTCACACTGTCTGTTTATTGTATACAGAAAAAAAGAGAATTAATACTTATGAACAGAGCAAACAAGACGGTAAGAAGAATCTCATGAAGAGAGAAAAAAATCTTTCATTCAAAGAGTCAGAAGATTTTACATAAGATTTCAGTGAATTAAAAGAAATTTGCTCAAACCTGCACACACCAATCCAACATTATTATCATGTGAACAGTTGTATTTGTGTGGCGGTGATGTTGGACAGAGATGAATCTGTGACTCATTTCCTCTGCACTGAATCTCTTGTGTCCGCATCTGAGCGTCTCCTTTGCCAAAAGCAGCTGCTCCCAGCACCTGTACAGGAGCCCCACAGTCCAGCTCTCTACACACAACCTCTGCATCCTGCTGGTCAAAGGCAGTGTCGCACACTGACATCCACGTCTGATCATGAAGTATCTCCAACCTCCCAGAGCAGCGAGAATCACCAACCAGCCTGATGCCTGAAAAAACATGAGTATGAATTAACCTTTCAGAACAAAACATGCACTACTTTCTTTTTTCTTTTCACAAAATAAAGTTTTGAGTTTACCTGAGCAGATGAGTCCTGCACTCTTGCTCTGACACACACCTTGAAAACCCCATATGACAGATCCACACTTTTTCAGTGTGGACTCAGATCCAGTACACACTGCATTATTCATCCAGATCGGTCCTGATTCGAGTCCAACCTGAGCATCACTCAGAGCATCTACAGGTTCTCCGCAGTCCAGCTCTCTACACACCACTGCAGCATCAGCCAAATCCCAACCATCATCACACACTGTTCCCCACTGACCTCTATGAAGAATCTCCACTGTCCCACTGCAGGGACTGTTTCCATTAACCAGCCGCACATGTATTATTTCTGCGCACAGTAAGGGGAAAAATTGGAAGAGATCTATCAAAATTAAATAAATCTTTCCAGTTGAAACAGTCAACACATACCTGCACACACCAGTCCAACATCATTGTCATGAGAACAGTTGTTTTCATGTGATTGTGATGTTGGACAGAGGTGAATCTGAGACTCATTTCCTCTGCACTGAATCTCTTGTGTCCACATCTGAGTGTTTCCTTTGTCAAAAGCAGCTGCTCCCAGCACCTGTACAGGAGCCCCACAGTCCAGCTCTCTACACACAACCTCTGCATCCTGCTGGTCAAAGACAGCATCACACACTGACATCCACGTCTGATCATGAAGTATTTCTAACCTCCCAGAGCAGCGAGAACCTCCAACCAGCTTGACTTCTGAAAGAACATAATTATAGTTCTGTCAGGACCACTATTGTCAAATTGACACTTAGCATACAGTTTGGGTTGGCGTTATGGTTCTGTTCTGGTATAAACTCCCTGCCCATCCATGCAGCCTGTCATGAATTAGCAGGAAGAGCTGCAATAACCCCTTTAGAGTACACAGAACAGAACCATATATAGCAGACATTAATGCTCTTGATAACATTTAATGTCACATTCAGTGCTGTCAAAATTAGCACATTAACGAGTGCTATTAATTTTTCCAGTTTAACGGCGTTAAAAATATTTAATGCAGTTAACACAGACGCGGAGCCACCCCACTCATAGTGTAAAAATTGAGTTTTTAGAGTTTGACAGACATTGTTGGCATGAAATTAAGATTTGCTGTATATTTGTTTTTCAGATTTTGTGGTTTTATTTATATGAGGTGTGATTTATGCATTTACTTTGCTAACTAAGCAATCAGTCGTGTCGATGGTTGCGTACCTTGTCGTGAGCAGAAGCCGTGACCAATGACGTATGATAAGAAGCGCAACACTTTCGTTGCCCCCCTTCTTGCGTGAGAAGATATGTGAGAAGCTACATGACGTCTGCGCCGTGTAGTCTGCAGTAACTTTTGCCAGTTGTCAAATGTCTTAAGTGCTATAGATTAGTGTTTTTTTTTGTTTTGTTTTGAGCAAAAAAGAAAGAACAAAAACTTGTGTTATAACATTTTAGCACCTCCAAATCCCTGAATATTTCATAATCTTCAGAATGTTGATGAAAATATGATGAGTAAAATTAAAATTACACTGCAATATTAGCTAATCAATGAACTTACAACATTATTTAGAAGTGTTTATAACTTGTAAAACAACAACCAGGAACAACCAATTCTCATCTCTTTTGTAAGCACCATATATCGGTAAGATAATGGCAGTATAATTCAAATGGAAAGACAACATTTTTTTTTAGTTTTGTCCCCAAGAACACCATTAATCAAAAAAATGGCTTAATGCATTAGCACAGTTAAATCCAAAGACCAAATTAAAAATTAATGATGGACCATGAGTAAACACTTCAATCATGTAATGTTTAACTAATTAATTTTGTAGTTTAGAAATGATAATATATTATACTGGAATGCATAAATACACACACATTCCAATTTTTTAAATGATTTCTCTAAAGTTGGCCTCATTTTACAGATATTTTATGTTCTCATTCATAAAACACAAACACATCAACTAATTAACTCTGGTGCAGCGTTTCTCAATTCCAGTCCTCGCACCCCCCAGCTCTGCATATTTTGCATGTCTATCTTTATAAACACACCTGATTCAGATAATCAGCTCTTTAGAAGTGAGCTCCGTGCATGAACTGTGTTCCCATTGACATGGTCTCTACACAGTGTTCATTGCTCCCTACTCCCCGAGCAGGGCAAATCTGTTGAAGTTTATCTCACTTCAGAATATTCATTCACGGATTTGCGCTGTGCAATGTCTTCACACACGGACAAGTGTGACATCATATTTTTAAGTTTATATAATTTAAGTTTATTTATTGAAGGATTTGATGTGTTTTGTGTGTTAAATATACGTTCGCTTCGAACTGGAATCATGGCAGAATATATGTCCACTTCGCAGGGCACTTACATTCGAATAGAACAAACGTCTGAAGCAGTAAGAGAAACATACAAAATGTGCAGAGCAGGGGGGCATCAGGCCTGTAATTGAGAACCACTGCTCTAGTGTCACAATGTGAACTCAAATAACACAATTATCCATAAGCAAGCATTCAGTAGCAAAACTGATGACACAACAGTCAGAATCTCAGGATAGTATAAACAAGAGCACAGGTGACTGCTTTAAAAATGCATCCTGGCACTAGAGAGAGAGCGGAAAGAATCACCGATAGGGTTTTACACAGTGTAGTACAGTATAGTAACTATAGTAAGAGTACTTTATGTAAGGGACATTTCACTATTCGGTCTCCAGTAAACAGTATGACATATTGTACACATTCAAACTTGTGACTGTCAAATTTAGCCGTTTTTTTTTTTTAACTATGTTTTTTGCAGAACTGAGTCTGAAATACAACTGCCTAAGTGAAGCAGAGAAAGTGTTTTGTCAGAAGACCAAGAAATTTATTTTTGTACTATATACTACTGTAGTGAAATTTGTCCAATTTATGTATGTAATCAACAGTATACTGTGTTATGTTACATTTATAATAAATAAAAAAAAAAATTAAAAAAAGTGAGGGGATATTTGAATTATTTGTTAATAAACTAATGTCAATGTTGCAAAAATTAGTTTGATTAACCTGACTGCCAACTCCTCATTGGACGTGCCGTTAGAGAGAAATTCATCTTTACGGATTACATAATGAAAGTGTTTTTGTTTTCGATTTGAATTATTTTGTTTCAAAATAGTAATTTAAAGCATTATATAGATCATGTCGGTGAAGCACTCCTGCTCAAGACCAAGAGGACAGAAAGCGCATTCTGTTTGTTTTCCTTATTTTACAAAAGCATAAGGTTTTGTTGATATTGTGAATGCACACAAATACAAGCAGACCCTTTGCAGTTCTGAATGATATATACTCTTACCTTTATGAGCAAAAATGACAGCATATTTTTAAAGTTTCCACTGTTATTAAAAAAAAAAAGTGCAAGTGATCGCGCTGGCGCCTCCATGACCTACAAAGCACACTTTAGCTTCCATTCTCCTCACAAACGATTGGATATGCGCCTAACAGCACTCATTTATCTAGGTTTAATGTCTAAATTAATACTGTGAAATGCATGTAGTGTTATATGTCTGTTTATTTTAGGTAAGTCGTGTTGGTTTGAGAAGGCTAAATTGATCAAAGATAATGTTCAACTCACTGTCTGCTGCTGCCGCTTGCTCGTTCCTTTGCTTATGCTTGTTCCAAACATATTTCTAAATTAACTTAATAAAGACTTAGAAAACAAAATGAAACATGAGGTTTTCATTTATGCTTCTGCATCGTTGTCCACATCGACGTGCAGTAAAACTGCTAGTCTGTAGTGTCCACGGGCATGTTGCTTGTGTAACCCGCATACCACGGCAAAAGCTGAAGAAGCCGCTTGTCGGAGAAGCATCAGGTCTGTAGTGTCCACGAGAGACGACAACGGAACAGCAAAAGATGGCATTCTTTTAATCTCCTCAAGGATTTGTACCATGGCAGAACAACTGTTTGTCGTGGACAACAAAGTGATGCAATGCAACATTTTATAATAAATGATAAGACACTTGTTCTTTGCTTTGTTTCATTTCGTAACATTAAAATATATTCAAGCGCAAGTCCCTCCATAAAACAATGTTTGGGACACCACGATCAAAACTAAGCATTTAGATAGTTCGATGTTAAATATTTATCCAAATTATGGTGACCAAATTATGTGTGTTTTATTGTGTATTATGTTATTTTTTGTTTTTTAGAAATGCTTATATAACTGCACTGGCCATCGAAGCAAACCAACCCGTGACGTCACACGTGGTGGTACTGCAAGATGGCAGCGCCCTTGCTCCAAAAGCTATAACAAAACATTATTTTTTCTTTAAAATGCTTACATTAATCACATTTGTTATATACTTTTTAATCAAAGCGGAAATCACTTTACTAAATAATGTTAACTTAACTGACTGCTTAACTTAAAGTCATGTCACTCGGCACCCATCTTTGAAATGCCTCTCAGGCATGCAAGTGCAGCTCCTAATCTCTTTGAATGGGGAAACATCAAATTCTCCAAAATTGTTCAATAAGCTTACGATTAAATTTCAGATTTGAAAATCACAATTGAAAATCTGACAACAACTGTCTCATAAATGTTGTTTATTTTGCTCAAAAAGCGTTAAAAAGCTGTTGATCAGCTGTTGACTGTTTCTATAGCAACCGGGACTTCTAATGGCAGCTGCAGTGATGCGCTGACTTTACAAATTAGCGCTTGGCTCTTTTGCTCAGAGGGTGTGGCCTAGTTCGATAGAGCAGCCATATTGAGCATTGCATTTTTCCCCATTCAAAACTATATGAGTGAAATGTCTTTAGCCGCCTTTCCACTGCACATGACATTCGGACACGACTGTCACATTTCTCCCACGAGTGGCATTCGCAGAGTACTTAAAACTGGTTGTGCAGCAACCATAACCTTGGCTTATTCACCATGGTAAAATTAATGATTTGAATGAATATAATTAATGTATGAATGTATCGTCACAAAACAAATGACCCCAAAATAAAAACATTGTAGGTTTTATTGGGCTAATCAGCGTAATAATGATTTAATAATTATAAAATAATAATTCCTGCCATAATTATTCTAAAGCACCATTTTACAGAAATAGTGTTTAAAGAATAATGTTAAAGTGAACAAAATATTGGTAATTCTAACCTTACACTCATAATTTTTAATAGAATACATCACATCCGGACGAGCAGTCGCATATGGTCTATGCATTAAAATATTTTAATGCATCCGAAGCTCAAACTGGATCCGAATTTTCCACATACACGTATGATCGGAACTCCACACAGCTCCCGCACTACTCTTCAATTGAAATTAATGACTTCCGGTGTTCTGTCGATTTGTCCTACCCTGTAAGATTTTGCTACCTCCCATTAAAATAGTGGGTAATACAATTCGACAATGAAAAATGCTACCTGTAAAATTATGGTTTATTAACGTCTACACCTACACCAACCCGTAATGCAAATACAGTAATTATGTGTTATAATCACAGTTGTAGCTAGAAGGGTTACAGTTACAGAAAAACAACAATAAATATTTTTTTTCTACCAATTAGATTTTGTTCTATTAACCCTCTGGGGCCGACTAACGCAAGTTATTTTTGTGTTTTTATCTAGGTTGTTTATAGTTGGGTTTTTGTTACATATTTAAGTGACTTAAACTGCAATTCATCGACTGGCCGCTTGAGGGTGGCTGCAAAAGGGAGCTTCCCAGGAGGACTTGAACGCAGCAAATGCCCAACTTTACAGCAGAAAAAACATGTTTACAGCCTGGTTCAAAAAATGATTTTGGTCTATATAGCTAATTTTGCCCTTCATGACAACTGTGAGGGGGTGAATTTTTATAACTTATCTGTTTAAATTATATTAAGACTTAAAGTTCTGCATAATTAAGGGTGTGGCCACTTGAGTGACAGGTGGATTGCCGCTGCTGACACTGCCGTCGCGCTAGGTGGGCGTGGCTTGAGCTACGGGCTCCCACCTTTTTGTCCATTTTCGATTATCTGGGAGAGTCGCGCTGTGACGCGCTGCCAAGATGGCTACGGCCCGCTCTGCACACTTTGAGCTTCAAAACCACTCTTCAGGACTCTATGGGTGACGTCACAGACACTACGTCCATGTTTTTATACAGTCTATGGTTTTGAGGCATCTTCTCCTGATAACACCAAAAAGAACTTATTAGACTTATAAATTAGTTTCTTTCAGTTTTGATTGTACAGATAAGAGCAATACATCAATCAAATCTGTAAAGGGTCTACTTTTATTTGTATACACACATAATAACATCAAAACTTTGTGCATTTATAAAATAAAGAAAACGTCTCAGGTTACGAATGTAACCATGGTTCCCTGAGTAGGGAACAAGACACTGTGTCCTCTAGGGGTCGCTATGGGGAACACCTCGTCGTGACCCGTGTCTGAAGCATACATTGAAAAAACACCAACAAGTTGGCTGGCGACAGCGTCTGACGTCACTACCGGCACGACTATAAACAGGCACCGGGACAACACGTCATTCACTTCTTCGTCTGAAGCTTGCGTCCGAAGCATAGCAGGGAGCTAGAGGACGCAGTGTCTCGTTCCCTACTCAGAGAACCATGGTTACATTCGTAACCTGAGACGTTCCCTTTCAAGGGAATTTCAAACAGAATACCCACGCCGCCATGCTGAGGGGAGTGCAGGCCAGAATCATGGCGAAACACTAAGTACCAACTCTAACCATTTCCATGGGAGTTGCCCCTGGGATGTTTAGACGGCTGTCTGTGACAGTACCCCTTATGGCCAAAGGCCTAAGCTACATACCCAACTTAATTGTTAGGGCCTCGGCCCGGGGTAGAGCTGAAGGCTTGGAATCAGGAAAGATTCCTTTAAAAGGGATACGGCTAAGAACCTAGCATTTTATACTAAGTCTTGCCTGTCACGCAGGGGCTACCGCTTGCTCTCGCAAAAGCTTGCTGAAGGAGCTGTCTCAACAGATCTCCAGTAGCAACACCCTGTTCAGATAGGTATCCGAGGATACATAGGTGGAGTGGCGCCCAAGATGAACGGGGCTTTTACCAACTCAAGAAAGGGCACGAAGCAACCGCGCAAAGCCCTCACCATATAGGATTTTAGAAAGAATGCAGAACACTAGCGTGCGAACTTACCACAGTGTGGATTTCAGAAAGTGTGCAAAGACTTCACGTGCACACTTACCATATCATGGATTTTCAAATACTGTTCTAAGGAGGGGCTCTCGTGGCACTCTGATAGAGCAGCTCATAGATGGAATGGTGCATCTCAAAACAGTATGTTTGAGAGTCATCAACTCAATCTGTGGAAATAATGCTGGAGTGCTCTGGGGAAAAACAGCGAACTCAGTCTCATATGAGAGGAGAACTCCGAATTCAGAGTAGCGCGCTCATAGGTGACCCTTCTTGGAAAAGGGGGAGCGCTGCTAAACTACCACGAGAATCGCCCACATAGCCCCTCATGTTGAGGGAAGCGATGCTTGAAGTGTATAAACAAATACACACTGGCTGAATGGAGCCCAAGGAACCACGGTCTAATCATCTCAAGAAAGGGAACGAGGCGGGGCGCGTAACCCTTACCATACAGGATTTCAGAAAGTGTGCAGAGTCTTGTGTGCACACTTACCACTACATGGATTTTTAGAAAGTGCGCAAAGTGTTCACGTGCACACTGACCACCATGTGGTTTTCAGAAAGTACACAGAGCTTAGCGTGTGTACCTAAAGGTTCCCAAGCATCGCAGAGGCGCTGAACCACACGGGAGAGGCAAGCTCAAATTTTACAAACCTCTAACGAGGGGAGCATCACATGAGGCAGCATATACAAGAAGACTTCTGTAACTGCCATCTTCACTTCCCGCTGGATGCGACAGCACAGCTAAGCGGCCAGGAGACCCCTCAGGGTGACCTGGTCGGACATCCATGAAATTCCCTGCAGTGCTGTGCCAGGCCTGATGATCAAGGAGGCTCCCGCAGAAACCTGTGATCTCAGCCGCCTAATACCGGAACATGAAGCCGGATGGCTGGTGCTGACGAGTGTTTAGTAAACACTGTAACTGATCACTGCAAAGGAAACTGACAGAGTTTATTAGTAGACACATAACCACCAGCAATTTACACACAAGTATATACAGAAAGGGTTATTTTTATACTCCCACCCTCCTGCGCTGGAGCCCTGCTCAAGGGGTGCCTCCTTTTAGTCCGGATCATCAGTAAGGTGGTAAGAACATAGAACCAGCCAAAAACATTATAGGTCCAGCATAGGAGACTGTTATGTGAGAGGTTTCCACCTAACCTCGATCAGGTGGAGAGCTGGTGGTTACAGGGGAATTAGGAAGGGAAGGATAAAAGCAGAAAAGCAGAAGTTAAATATCCCTAAAGGGAATGAGTAGATACCTCGGTATCGCTCTGATTCAGACGAGAACGCTGCCTCGTCTGGATCACATTCCTTAGGTTCTGCTTACCTCCTTGTTACCCACGAATCCTCTTACCCCTGCCCGCAGGTGGGGGAGGAGTGCGAGTCGTGACACTAGCCTTCTGCTATATCTTCTCCTATTTTTTTCTCAAATATGGCCACTTTTAGAGAGAGAGAGAGAGAGAGAGAGAGAGAGAAAGAGAGAGATGTGTAAATTGTCTCTGTCTGTGTCTCTCTCTACAAACAATGAAGCTGAGTTTAGTTACTTAAAAAACAGTGATTTTAACCCCCTTGTTGCTGAGAAATATAATGTAGGGATTCAGTATCGATTAATAAAAGTTGCATGGAAGTGCTGATAAGTTTATGAGCTTCTGAATATTTCTTTTTGAACAGCGCGATTTCAGATCTCTGTGTGCGAGTGGTGTGTGTGTGCATGCGCATCAGTTAATGCATCAGAATGCATTGGGGGGGGGGGGGGTATTTGGCACAGTGGTTAACCAGAAAAATAAAAAAATGCCACGTCATGCCAAAAAGGTTGCCGACCCCTGGTCTAAACAAAGAGCAGAAAGGCTTATTGAAAAATGCAAATTCATTCTCTGTCAGCAGGTGGCGCAGATCCCCCGTAACTGCAGAAAACAAAGCAGCGCAGCACCGGACTCTAAAACTTGCAGCGCTCATTTAATCAATTAAATTGCTGGCAACTGGAAAACCTAGAATTTGTTGTCGTGATTATTCATATAATGTGGTTTGGCCCATACGAATTACAGGAGTTTTACCGGAAGCGGATATAGCAAACAAATAAAATACGCCCAGTTGGATTTTTTATTTTTTTTTAAATACAGGAGAAATATGGGAAAATATTAAAACGGGATGACAGCAGGATAGAATGGCAAAATAAGGGAGAATCCCAGGAAAAACGGGAGGGTTGACATGTATGGATTCAACTCGTCAGCTCATTATTAGTAGAGACTTTAAGACCTGAAGTGGGTCAGAATAGGTAAAGAGTTGTGAGAAAATGTGGTGTGTGTCAGATTTATGTCACATTCAGCAGCGGCAGCAGCTCTTAAAGCAGCCAAAATTAGAGTGGTGGAAACTATCGTATGTGGGACGTCACTTTTTAGGAAAAAACCCGAAAGCGGGTTAGCACTTCCGGTTCCATAGTCCATGGTTCCATAGGATTTTTGAATGAGAGTTTGATTAAATCCCCTAAAATAAGGTCCGTGGTTCACACAAGCTCAAGATACTTTCACGTTTTATTCTACGACATAAAACATACCAGTTATACCCCATTCGCGATTTTTTTTAAACTGTTACATTTCTTAAAAAAGACGGTTGCTAAAAAGTTTGCTAAATGGGACTATAGGCGCTGTCAGAGATACAAGTCTGCGGAGGGAAGATGCTCATTGTATCGCTTTCTTACTGATGTGGAGACTCTGGGTTCGTACCATAAGGTAAACTCATACAGTATGATTATTCCATGTTAACACCACATTTTCCGGCTTAAGTCACGGTGAAAGTGAAACTTTAATGAGTGCTTAAAGCCACGTTAAAATTAAATGTTCACGGCCACATGAAGCTGTTCTAGAAGCAAGGATAAAATAACATTGTGTACCCACCCTAAGAAAATGATAGGCTAGCTGAAATGTGGTACTTTATTCACAAAAATAAGTTTAATCTTACCATATCCAAAAACTTGCTCACTATTAGTGGTGGGAGAAAAGCTCGATGCATCGATGCATCGCGATTCGTTATCTAACGATCCAGAATCGATTCTCAAAAATTCTGAATCGATTCTGTGTTCAATTCAAATGCGAGCGCTGTCAAGACTCACGTGACCAAACAAAAAAGACGTTGATGGACGACCGTTCATATGCTGGTGAATTAGCTTCGTTTAAAATAAAATGGACAAACTACGACCTGCACCATCTCATTTAAAATCGGATGTGTGGCAACATTTTGGATTTTTCTGAAGACACCGAAGGTGTCGTTGATAAAAGCCATACTGTGTGCAAAGTCTGTAGCGCCAAATTCAAATATTTCGGCAACACGACTAACATGAAGAAACATATTACGCGGTTCCACTTAGAGCTGTAGAAACAGCATTCTCTTCCAATCACGAACACTCCCGGTTACATTCAAAGGACCCTGGATCAAGTAGCAAAGCTTCCACCGAATTCTGAAAAGGCAAAACGAATTACCCGATCAGTGGCGGGTTTTATTGACAAAGATCTGCGCCCGTACTCCGTTGTGGAAACCCAAGGATTTCGCACGATGTTACAGGTACTTGAGCCACGATACACTTTGCCCTCGCGTCGTTATTTTAGTGAGACGGCTGTCCCCGCACTCTACAGTGAGTGTAAAGATCACATCTTAGAATCCCTAAGTAATACGGACAGAGTGGCAATAACATGCGATGCATGGACATCAATTACAACAGAATCGTATGTCACTATTACGGCACACTACATTACAGATGAGTGGAAGCTTGCAGCTTGTGTTCTGCAAACGCGTGCTATGAGCGAAAGTCACACAGGTAATAATTAATTAAGAATCGTTTTGGGAATCGGATCGTTCCTCCCAGAATCGGAATCGGATCGAATCGTTAAGTGCCTTAAGATTCCCACCTCTACTGAATTGTTTTTTATTTAATAGGTTTGGTGTAGTATAGTTTTGTTGATTAAGTTTGAGACACGTTTTTAATCAAAATATTCATATCAATCAAGGATTTATTGACTGTTCGCCTTATTTTGAAATGTACAGAAATACATGCTTTCATATGTCCTTTAGTTGTGATTATTTAATGTATTCACTATACTATTTATTACCAATGTACGGTCTCATTTCAGCTTTAGTTTGGCTCTAGTTTTGTACTTATTCCAGTTTATATGAAACAGTTAAGGTAGCGTGGATTAAAATTCATATACATAGTAAATCCTTTTCACTGAACATGTTAAAAATAAGTTTGAAAAAGCTGTCAGAAGCGTGGTGGTGGTGTCGTTGAAGGCGAGTGACCATGGTGGTGTAGTTCGTTTATAACTTAAAAGTTTAGCTTTTAAGTTCTGCCGCTTTCATGTAGGCTTTAAAATTATATTATTTTGTGAAGATTATCTTGATGGACAAAACGTGTAAGCTTCATGAACTATGGTTGAACACAGAGCTTATTTTTTTTTATTTTTTTTTGTGTGATAATCCAAAAGCCTATGTAAAAATCTAATTGGGTTTTTGTTGAGGGAACCAGTGTGATGCTAACAGCCGATTGGCCTACAAAGTGACATCATAGTTCCACCACTGCCTATGTAATTATCTAATTTGGTTTGATGTCTGTTAAAAAAATAAAAAATAAAAAAGGGAAACAAGAAGAAATCAATACCTTTTGTAGCTTTAAGGATTCATCTATGTTTATTTTAAAATTTGAAGGGAACAGCTAGCTAAATATAACATTTATTATAATGGGTTTATGTAATGATTGTTTTCGGTTATATTAAATTATTTGTTTTAAATTAGTTATTTGGTTTTCCAGCATTTTTGTGTATTTGAATCCTTTCCAACAATGACTGTATGATTTTGAGATCCATATTTTCACACTGAGGACAACTGAGGGACTCGTATGCAACTATTACAGAATATTCAAACACTCATTGATGCTCCAGAAGAAAAAAAATGCATTAAGAGCGGGGTGTGAAAACATTTTGAATTTGAAAATTAGGGTAAATGTAACTTATTTTCTTCTGGGAAACATGTAACTATCTTCTGTAGACTCCAAAGGGCAGTACTAAATGAAAAAATATATGATATTTAGGCAAAATAAGAAAAATGTACACGCCTCCATTCTGTTCAAAAGTACAGTCATTGTTGGAAAGGATTCAAATTCACAAAATGCTGAAAAACCAAAGAATTTGTGCGACGTGAAGGATTTTTCTGAAGAACGGCAGGCAGTTTAACTGTTCAGGACAAACAAGGATTTTTCTGAACAACTATCACTATACGAAAAAACACACCTGTGGATCATTCAGGGAACAACACAGTATTAAGAATCAAGTGGATGTAAACTTTGAACGGGGCCATTTTATAAATTCAACCATTATTTTCTCTTGTGGACTATATGTAAACATTTTATGTGAAATATCTTATTCAGGTCATTACTAAATAAACAATAACATGCTGCATTTTGTATGATTCCTCTTATTTTGGTAAAATAATTAACATTTTGCAGATTCTGAATGAGTGTAAACTTTTGACCTCAACTGTAATTGTATTAAACATTACACATGTGAACATATATTTAGACAAACTGATAAAGACAGCAAACCCACTGTAGTCTTACTAAATTAACTTATCAAACATGGGTATGCACATTTAACCAGGAGTGTTAAAATTTGAAGATTGCTTTGAAAAATGCAACTATTTCTCAAGGCAAGACAGAATCTATACATCTCAACCAGCATATATCTTGAATATCTGCATAACTGTTAATGCTGCACAAATGTAGCATAAATGTGTTTACACAGGAATATGATATTATTGTTTTAAAGATGAAATTATGAAATGCAAAAAAAAATAATAATAATAATAACATCAATTAGTGTTCAATATACACTATATCACACATTTAGAATTTGTGACAGAGTTTTGCCTTGAGGGTAATGGAAGTTTTTTTTTTTTACCAAATGTTTCGTCTTTGAGCACATTGTGCGCATCAGTCTAAAATGTTGTAAACTAAGGCATTGAGTACTTTGGCTGTTCATACTTTAGATACAATATAAACAGCAAAACTCGGGTGTAGCCACAAGTGTGCAAATGTTACCTGAGCAGATGACTCCAGCATCTTTAGCATGATCACAGTAACTTTGGTCCCATCCTCCTGATACACAGTCCTTCAGTGCGGATTCTGGACCAAAACATCTGACAAAATTCATCCAGATTGGTCCTGATCCTTGTCCAAAGTATGCATTACCCAAAACATCTACAGGTTCTCCACAGTCCAGCTCTCTACACACCACTGCAGCATCAGCCAAATCCCAGCCATCACCACACACTGTTCCCCATTGACCTCTATGATTAACCTCCACCCTACCAGAACAGCGACTGCGACCACCAACCAGCCTCAAATTCACACGGTCTAATATTTTAAAAAATGAGAGAGAGAAAGAGAGGCATATTGTCAATTAATAAATAATAATATTGTCATCTGAAACACTACATTGTAATCAAACATCTTGAAGCAAAATTTTTTTTTTTTTTAAATCCCACAATATTCTGACCAATTCCAGAAAGTAACATTTCTTCATCCCTCTCTCTGTTGTTGTTGTTTTTAATTTGTGTACTTACCAGCTGTGATGAGTATTTTAACTGAAGACAGTAAAATGAGTGTCAGGCATCTTCCCATCATCCTCAGCATGATTAACTCAACACCCAGTACAAGCTTCTCCGCTTTGATGATACAGACGTACAGGCATCCTCTTAATGAGAGAGAAAGAGGCCCAACATCCTCCAATCACACTCGCTATTACCTTATTAGACACAACAGAGGAAATCATCAAACAACTTCAGTGACAAATCAGAGGACACTTTTATGATTTTCTCCATATATACCAAAACTGTCGGTGCTGATGAACTCCTCCTCCACGCATATCAAGACCTCAGTAAGGGGAGGTTTCTGATTTACAGGAGACAGGAAACTCTCCAGTTTATTTACAGCATCAAAGCCAAACACCTGCAGAGATGACATAAAAGCACTGATAACTAACTGAAAATGTCCAAAATTAGTGTACATATATCATACTCAACTCTATAAAATTGTAAAATGACATAAAATGACATTTGAGTGAATAAAGGCTGACCTTTGTATAAGGCTTAATAGACTATAAGGGAAATTTAGTAAAACCTTAACATCTGTCAAAATAATTCCTGTAACTAATGTAAAATGTATTTAATTCCATTTTTTTTTCCAGATGGTTCACAAAAATCATAATTGCCATTCAGTGGTGATCATGTTCCTCACATTGTGACCAGAGAGAGTCAAGTGTGCAACTGATATGACACAGAGCTCTAGAGTGCGACCAATTTGCTCACACATGCGACCTAATTTCTTAGTGGTGTGACTAAAAAAAAAAAGAGGTCGCACTGGTGCGACCAGCCGTTCTAGGAGAAAAAAAAAAGTCTCAGCGACTCTGAAAGTCTCCCTGTGGTTCAACAACAAACACTAGAGCCCTGAATTTCAGCCCGAGCCCGACAGACCCCGACTTTTTTACGCCCCTCGAGCCGGGCTTCGGGATAATTTTCACAACATAGTTCAGACGCAGGCCGGGCCTCCCGCCTGTTTTAGACTTCTCTATACATTTATACTTTAGACCTCTCCTTAATTTTATTTTAGACATCCATCAATTAGTAATGAAACATGCCGCTCTGCCGCTCTGGTGGAAACAACACGAGACCGTGCTACCGCACTGTCAAGAGCAGCTCGAGGCAGCAGCACAGCTGAACAGTTTTGCATTCAAATACACACAATAGGCTCAAGTAATTAACATAAATGTGACGGGGAAATAGTAAGGAGATATTTGAATTATTTACTAATAAACTAGTGTTTTCTGAGTCTGTGTCGCAAGGATGAAGTTGCTGATCCTGACTCACTATCTCCTCTTTAGACGCGCCTTTATAGAGAAGTGCATCTTTACGGATTAAGGTTATAATGAAAGAGTTTTTGTTTTCAATTTGCTTTATTTCGTTAAGTAATCATTTAAAGTTTTCTATAGAAATATTTATCATGTCTGTGAGGCATGTTTTCACTGAGTTTCGGTTAGGGCTGTGCGATTAATCGAAATCGTAATAAAATCACGATTTGAGCGTGCGCGATTTCCAAATCGCTTTATAGCACGATTTTCCACGGTCCCGACCTCCCGCAGTATGCTATCCAATCCAATCAGAATGCAGCGCACCTAAGTGGAGCGCGAGAACAGAACAGACTGGGCATATGCCTAACTCCAGGTTCACACACTCTGTCTGTGATGCATATTTTTTCCGAGCCCATGTTAATGGATCAGAACGTGCACGCGGTAAAAGATGTGAACAGAAAAGGTTAAAAAAATCGAAAGGTGCGAAAAGAATGAATATCTAGCGTATGAGCATAGAGAGAGTTGTGAGTGAGTGAGAGAGTGAGTGAGTGAGAGGAGACATGTTTTAATATTGCGCGCACTCTCTCCGGATGAGAGCAGCGTGTATCTGAGCACGCGTGACTGGTTTTGTGGCAAAGGAAATCTGCGTGTGAGCGGAGAGATTCCCGGTCGCGCATTATTTTAATGTGCTTTCGCGTTACAATAACGTGCTCTCGCTGCTTCTGAACCGAACACACATACTGTATACGCACTGCAAACGGAGTACATGTGAACCTTGGGCAATAAATATATTTCAGCTCCCGGTCGCGACCGCTACAATGAGCTCTATGACCAATGCATGGCAAAAAAAAAAAAAGCCCTGGACACGTTTTTTTTTGCCATATGTCTAGACATTTTTGTTTGACATCTATACTTAGTGATTATTTTAACTTATGTCTGTTCTAGAGGCATGTTACAACTTTCTGATAAAGCTCCATTGGTTTTCTTTTGGAAATATGTTTCAAATATTTATACTGAAAATCGTGATTTAAATCGAAATCGCCAGAAAAATTGATCCAAAAAAATCGTGATAGGTTTTTTTGTCCATATCGCACAGCCCTAGTTTTCGGTTCATTTCTGCACTCCTGTTAAAGAGGAATTAACTGAGAGGATTGATTCCTCTTGGGGTTCTTCTTCCACCAAAGCCGAAACATTAAGTGCAGGAAAAAACTCCTCCTTTATCATCTCCTCTTCCTCGTTCAAATCCTCATCTCTTAATTTTCGACGATGAGTAGAAGGAAAAAAAGTTAAAAATCTCATCCATTACGTGGTTTCATGAATCTGACGGACTTAATTCCTGTCAGATTACACATTTCCTCAGGGCTTTTCCACTCATCATAATGTTTTAAGTCCATTATCCTTGTGCATCCAGCTATTGCCATTACTTTCTGAAGGCTTCTTGAATTAAGCACCTTTACTTAAAGTAAGGGATTATTAAAAAGAGGCTCATTGCTTTTTATCCAGGACTCAGATACAGGCAGGTCTCTGTTCACTTGAAAAATTAAAATCCATGTTCTCAGCATAGTTTTATAAAAGCAGATGTTTTTTTAAATCCATTTCTACTAAATGACTATTAAATTTATTAAATTAAATATTCAAAAACAGGGTTTTATCACATTCCCATTTACATCTTTCAAATGCAACATCAGTTTTTTTTTTTTTTTTTGCCTTCTGCTCTAAATTAAAAAAGAAGAAACTTGGTGCATCCATTTCTCTCAAAAATGCAAAGCGAGCTCTAATTAAAGCACTCTTAGCTTTTTCGTGAATTAATGAGGCTAAAGCTTTTTTTTTTCTTGCAGCTTCCCAACGGTCACAACATCTCCAACACTTAACTCTCCTTCAATCTGCTTTATCTCTTTTTCTAGTTCAAAAACATTTTTTTTGATCCTACCATTTGTATTATATATATAATTTTGACAAAATATTCTAATTTGTGCTTTTCCTACATCCCACCACTGAACAATATCATCATAATTATATTTTTGTTTTTTCCACTCACACCAAAATACTTAAAATTTTTCACAAAAAAAGCAAATCTTGTAACAATTTCACATTAAAATGCCAATAATAGCTATGACTTTGTGACTTCCTTACATTTATTTCAATTATACATGATGATCAGAGAACCCATTTGGACAAATAGTAGATTTTAAAATTCTATTACTTTTATCCTTATTAATATAAAACCCTGTCGCTAACCTGTCTGTACTTATATGTTCTTGTGTGATCTTTAGAAATGTTTACTGTTTGTATTGTTTTTAATTGTTGTGTATTTTAGTTTCATTAATTTAAATTAGAATAATTAATAACATTATCTAAAAATTTGGCAGAAGAGGGATGAGGTTCTTCTCCATTTCTATCTAAAGTAAAACTGACTGTACAATTCCAGTCACCCCCCAAAATCAACCATACATTTTTCAAAATTTTGTTTTAAAAACTTGTTTAACTTTTTAAAAATTTGTATCCTCTCTGCGCCAGTATTTGGTGCATAAATATTAATAAAACAAATGTAGAGCCATTTATAACTGTTTGAACAGCCAAAATTCTACCTCTTTCTATTTCATTCACAGACACAGTGGTTATATTAATCATCTTTGAAAATAAAATAGCAACTCCTCCACTAACATGTGTACCATGACTCACAAATAAATCACTTCTCCACCCCATTTTCCATTCCACTTCATTCTTTACATCACTAGTATGCATCTCCTGTACAAATGTTACCTCAATACTCTTTCTTTGTATGTATTCATTTAAACTTGCTCTTTTCCAGCTTTCTCTACCCCCATTAATGTTAATGGAACCTATTCTAAAGCTCTCCATGAAAGAAGTCAGAAAAAGGAAAACTAAAGAGGACAAGACAAAAAGGAACAAATAGTAAAGTGATTTCTACATGAATAAACTACAAGGAGTTTTCAAGAACTTTTTATTTTCTCAAGTTTGTTACCATTTTTTTCAAACGGAATCTTTTCCTTCTACTTAACTCTTCGTAACTGAGACTCTTTTGTCTCCTGATCACTGAAGCCAAAAACTTTTTCACATCAAGAAAAAATTCTTTAACTTTAACTTTTCTTCCAAAGGTTTCATCAAGGAAATCGTTAATCACATTACAGTAACTGATCTTCATCATAATTGGAGGAAAGGTCTGACATTTCAGACTTCAGTCACATCAGTGCTTTCAGAGAGCTGAGACAAAGATATATTATCGATTTGATTCTCAAAAGTGAGAATATTATCAGGACTCTCAAAATGAGATCACTTGTTCCTGACTCTTCACAATCCATCCTTTTGTTTTCTCCATTTCAGAGAGCTTATTTTCCCTTTTTTCCCTAATTTCTTTTCACTCGCTTCCTTTTGACCTACATCTTCAGTAGATTCACTTTGTTCGTGAGTAACGTTACTCCTTTTATTATTTGCACTTCTGCTCCTTGTCAGTTCCATTTTCTAAACTCTATTTGTTTACTTTTATATCTGCATTCTCTGCTTCATCAACGACCGCATGTTCATGTTCACCTTTCATTGTTTTGTTGGTAATTCCTTCTGTTTGTGTTTTATGCGGGCATTCCATGTTTTATGTCTAAAATTACTGCACTCAAACCATTTCAAATGATTGGTAGTCGCGTAGATCATATTTGATTTATCTTCATGTTTAACCCGGAACGAGATATCTAGCGTGATTCTAAAACAATAAACAACTGCCGCCTAAAAGACAACACGTGTTTTAGGGCTTCATTTTTACACCCGAGTGGAATTACTGTCATTCCACTTAACGTACTATTTTCCCAAACATCTGCAGTTCATTTTCAATGCATGCTTTAGGTACATATGGTGGACAATTAGAAATGTTCACCCTTGTCGACTGCGATACCAACGGAGAAACAAAAACAAATGCTCCACTTACCAAACTCCGCTCACGATGAGTTACTAACAAAAACTTTGATCCATCAGAAAAAACCACCACAGCCTTGTTAATTTTGGATGCGGATACAATATTTTCAAATCCTATTTGTTCTCCAATCGCCACGAGCATGTCCTCGACCGTCGCCCCGGCGTCAGGCACGCACCTGACTCCGTGGCGGAGTGACAGAGAGGAAACCTCCATCCCAGTCCTCCGCCACGAGGCAAAAAAAAAAAAAAAAAAAAAAAAACTCCTACCAGGCGACTATTACTCCTCAAAAAAATTCTAAAATATTTAAATTAACCCTATAACTATAGCCTACATAAGCATTTAGAAAGAAAAACAAAACAACAATAGTAAGGAAACGTATCCCCAAAAACACTCCTCTCACCAGTAAGACGCGCACATTCCCCAAACTCCCAGCATGCACCGAGAGAGAGAGAGAGAGAGAGAGTGAGAGAGAGAGAGAGGTTTAAAGCACTTTATTTTTCCATTACACCTTACATCACATTACTGAAAAAAAGAAAAGTTTTTTCTAAAAATTCACAACAAGCTGATCATCCTGAACTGTACATAGCACCTCATTAAAACACCAAACATCGCAAAACCACACCAAATTATTAGTAAGTTTGTAATATGCAAATTCAAGTTTCAGCCTTCCTTGCACCAGATGCCTAAACATCATCTCAGGATCTATTGTAGAGAGTTGCAAACCTTTGTTTTTTCTGGTTTTCCAGATTGCCAGTTTGGCAGTTCCTATCAAATAATTTAGTAAAACCATTTTCCTTCTCATTAAAAAACTGTATTTCAGACCCCCAATAAAAACTACTTCAGAAAAATCCTCATTGAATCTTCTAAAACAAGTCTCAAGCAAATTAAAAAGACCTTGTAATCTGTTACACTTTAAAAACAAATGCTCCAGGTTTTCCTCAATCCCACAGAACCGACATTCCCCCCCCACTGCTGGATTGAGGTGCGCCACATGCCGGTCCGTAGCGATGGCCCCGTGGATGATCCTCCACTGGAGGTCTGCCGTTCTCTTCTCCACCGGGGGTTTGTACAGCGTCCTCCACCTGTCCCGCACCAGGAAGTCTGGCTGTAGCAGTTCAGGCCATTTAGATGCTTTTATTCCTTTTAGTGATTCTTGGTGTGTCATTTTCACTGAAGTACAATATAAAGCTTTCTTAGACACATCTTTAAAAAGATCAAGCTGGGGGGTCGTGAAGGATAAAATCGAGTCCGCAATTTCACCATCTTCCTCATTTATGATAGGTGAGATCTTAATGTCTGGAAAGTCTTGGTTATTTCTCATGTCCAGTGTTTGTCTCCGTGCAATCCAAGACCTGCAGCCACTTGGTAGAGCATTGGAGATCTCTTCTTTCAGTTTAAAAACAAGACGCAAGGACCTTAAACCCGTCAACTCTTGGAGTTCTTCAGTAGGTTTCCAGCCCCTCTCATCAAGAAGATGTCCAAGTTTGTAGACGCCATTCCTTATTAAGCATCTCCGCACAGTCACGGAGGAGAGCAATCGGGTCTGGATCAACGGATTAAAAAACAACGGTTCCTCTGGAGTCCAATGTTCTTGCTCATCTATGTCTCGTTTCACTTTAAAAACAGTTCTCCATGTCTGCAGCATAAACTTATAAAACGGTGGAAGCTCTGACAGGCTTATTTCCTCTAATTTCATTAAAAACAAGTGTTTGTCTAGACCAAGTCCTCCTGCCTGCTTCAGCAAAGCACTTGCTGTTTTGGCCCATGTCACATCTTTATAAAGAAGTCTCTGCACAGACTGTAATCTGAAGGCTCGGATCCGACTCCTCAAATCCACCAAGCCTTGCCCGCCCTCCTGGACTTGAATATACTGGGCAGCTGCACGGATCCAGTGCTGTCCACTCCAGAAGTTGTTGACCAGTGTCCTTTGAATGTTTAAAATGAGTTCTTCAGGTGGCTCCATGACTGCAGTCCTGTGCCACAGCATCGATGCAGTGAGGTTGTTGATGACCAGGACTCTCCCCCTGTAGGACAGTTGTGGCAACAGCCACTTCCACTTTGTCAGTTTGGCAGACACCTTTTCCAGCAGACCCTCCCAATTTTTCTTTTGAAACTGTTCATTACCTAAAAAAAAAAACACCTAAAACTTTAAAACCATCTTGTCTCCAGCGTAACCCACCCGGGAGTTGAGGAAAACCTGTGCCTTCCCACCCACCAACAATAAAACCTTCACTTTTGGACCAATTGACTCTTGCAGAGGAAGCTCTTTCATACAAACCAAGAGTTTGATTTAAAATTGTGATGTCATCCTGATTTGAAATTGAAAAAAAACAGTAATGTCATCTGCATATGCTGATAAAAATAACTTAAAATTGTCCTGTGAATTAGGAATTGCTATTCCATTAAGATTCTTCCTCAACCTGCACAACAAAGGTTCTATGACCAGGTTGTATAGTTGTCCAGACAGTGGACCGGATCCCTGGACACCGGATGCTCACTCAAACCACCTCCTGCTGGACACATTAAAATACAGCAAATCGGCGGCCTTCACTCATATACACAAACCACCGGCTCTGGCTTTGCCACCACTTTCCTGCACAGTCCTTTCCAATAAACATAAAAAGCCGAAAATAAATCTAAAAAAAAAAAAAAAAAAAATACAGCAAATTAATGTAAGATATAAAACTGTCACCAAATCCAAAACACTTTAAAACATTAAAAAGATATTCATGATCAACTCGATCAAAAGCTTTTTCTTGATCTAACGATAAAAACCCAAGATTTCCATGATAAAACTGATTAATGTCGATCATGTCTCTTAATAAAAACAAGTTGTCCGTAATTGATCTTTCAGGAATGCAGTATGACTGGTCCTTTGTGAATCAACTGGTCTAAAACATTTTTCAGCCTGTTTGATAAGCATTTGGAGAATATTTTGTAGTCCGAACACAGTAAGGATACAGGTCTCCAGTTCTTTTAAAAATCCCAAGTCCCCCTTCTTTGGAAGGAGAGACAGGACGGCTCGTCGACAGCTTGTGGGAAGTGTTTTGTTCTTGATGCAGTCCAACAATACTTCATAAAAATCTGGTCCTATTATATCCCAGAATTTCTGATAAAAATCCACAGATAAGCCATCAATCCCTGGCGAACGGCCAGTGTGTAGCTGATGCACTGCTTCCGTGAGTTCTTTAAAAGAGATTAAAGTGTCCAGTGCCTCTTTCTGCTGGTGCTCGAGCTGAGGCAGTTCCTCCAGCAGATCCTCAACGCTTGCAGCATCACAGCTCTCAGCGCTGAACAGCTGTTTATAGAAGTCTCTCGCTAGCTTCCTCATTTCAGCTGGATTTGAAGTAACCGATCCATCTTGCCGACGGAGATGACACATTTGCTTCTGATGGACACTTTTTCTCTCTAGATTAAAAAAGAAAGCAGTTGGAGCGTCCATGTCCTTGACAGAGCAGAATCTGGCTCTTATCAGCGCTCCCTTTGCCTGCTCCTGCAAATAAGAGTTCAGTTCTTGTTTTTTCTTTTTTAAAAACATCGCGCAATGCACAGCTTCACTACTGGATACAAGATTTTCTTTCCATCGCATCAATGTCCTTCTGTAAAGTCCTTACTGTGTTTTTCACTATGGTTGATGTTTGGGAAGCATAATTCTGACAGAAAAGTCTTATGTTCACCTTTCCCACATCCCACCACTGACACAGACTTTCAAATGAAGACTTTTTTCAACTTCCAGTTGCTCCAAAAACATTTTAAAACTTTCACAAAAATAAAACATCATTTAAAAACTTAACATTTAAAAGCCAGTAATAATTAGACTTTTGTGTCTTCTTTATGTTTAAAACCAAAGTAATCATGTGGTGATCTGAAAAAACCATTGGGAGAAATAGAAGCATCAATAACTCTATTACTCCACATTTCGTTCAAATAAAAACGGTCTAATCTTGCTCCAGAGACTCTATCATCACACACTTTCAGCCATGTGTATTGTCTCACACCCGTGTTTCTTGTTCTCCCCACATCTATTAGCTGAAATTCATGAATAAAACTTAACAGAGTGGCAGCAGATTGACTGTGAGGCTCTTCACCATTTCGGTCTACAATAAAATCAGTTGTGCAATTCCAGTCACCACCAATTACCAGACACACACTCTCATCATACTTCTGGACAGCATCTCTTAATTTCCTAAACAGATCCTTGCGTTCTGGACCGTTATTGGGAGCATATATATTTACCAGCACAAACACAGTTTCTTCGTATTCAATTTCTGTTAGTAACAATCTGCCTTCAACAATCTTGTCTATATTTAAAATTTTGATATTCATGTTGGAAGAGAATAAAATGGCAACTCCTGCACTGTTGTTTGTGCCATGGCTTAAAAAAAACTTGCCTTTCCACCACATTCCCCACTCAATTTCATTGTCCTTGTTAGTGTGGGTTTCTTGTAAAAAAAGAAACGTTAACCTTTTTAATTTTAATAAACTCAGAAACCATTCCTAGTTTTCCTCGGTCTCGTCCACCGTTTATATTTAGAGATCCCACCCTTAAAACATCCATGTAGGAATATAAAAATAAAGAGGACAGAGACAGAAAGAGACAGTAAAAAGTAAAAGTTCACCACGTGATGTTTAAACATTTTGGTGTCTTTGGGAAACAAACTTTATCTTTTCTCAATTTTGTTACCATTTTCTTTGGGAACACCAACTTTAGTTTCTAAACCTCCTTTTCTTGTCTCAAAGCCTCATAACTAACCGTTGAAATAAACAGTACCGACGCTATGAACTTCTCAGGGTCTGGGAAAAGAAAAATCAGTGACATCGAAAGCCTTGCCAAAAGCTGTCTAGAAAGTCATTTATTTCTTTTAGAGTGTACCGTCCCTTTCTATCTGGAGCCCCCATCAGAAACCTCAGAAAAAAGTATCATCATCTTTCATTTCTGTCTCACAGTTTTACTTGACTCTATTAATAGATCAACACTTTTCCATTTTAGTATCTCTCCATGTTCACTCACATCGTTTTTCGTTGCCTGTTTTCACCGTGCTTCTGGTTCAGCAAAGCTTCCTCAGTATGACTGTCATTAATTACGCTTTCTGCCTGTTTTCCACTGTGATCCTCCCGCTCCTCCACAGCTGAAGGCAGCGCGCTCTCTGTCGCGTTCTCCCCAACGCCCGCGACCGATATAAAGTTGGTTCGCATGTTTTGACATTGGATATAGAGACAGATATTCACCCGCCGAAAACATTCAAATAAATTCTTAGTGGATGAGTATAATTGTATAAAAATGGCTTATCTGAAAAGCAATAGACGTAGATCTGAACACACATCGCAGTTTTATTATTTTAATTCTCCTCGATTTGTTGCAACACATAAAGAGTCTAGCAGCGGCGCGCTAGCGATAGGGACCGTCTACAAAAGTACATGAAAATGATAAAAACAAAAAAATTTTCCCACCGGGAATGTTTTTTTATAATGTGGAACAAAACAAGAGCAATTTGTGCTCCCAAGGTCTTTGAAAGATATAAAGACAAAACCACTTACAATGCTCACTTGAATTTAAATAAGAAATATTGTAAAACAAATATGTGATAGTATTATTTATTATTACTATTAATACTATTAATAAAATATTAAAAAGGACAACAACATGAAAAAGTCATAGTAGTCCATAATCCAGTGGTTATGCAGTAGGGCTGATTCCAGAGTCCTTTTTTTTTTTTTTCGTTATATTACAGAAGTATGACACCAAATAGCCTAAGTCCACACGCTATTGAAATTCTTGAAAACCAACCAATAAAGAAATTAATTTAAAATAATACACTCTCCTGTATCAAACCTCATGGTGTGTGTCTTCTGACGGTTTTCATAAGAAGATTTTTTTATATTTGTCGTTTAGTCACAGAACTATAACAGAAAAGATGCTATTGAAATGTCAACAAATAAGACAACACTGGCGAAGAAAGAGTATTGTTTTACAGTTGTTTTGACTTGAATTTGAAAATCTAACATTTTAATAAATTAATTAAAAACACACACAGTTTTATTACACAACCTCAATGGGTGTGTCTTGTTTTACAGAGTAGACAAACATTTTGATGATTTGGTGGTTTTACCCACATAACTATAATAGAACACATACTATTGAAAATGAAACCAATACATAATTTAGTTCCAAAAAATAATATATCTTCTATTTTAGCTTCAAAGGCTGTGTCTTGTTACAGATTTATTTAAGAACATTTTGCAGTAGTTTTCGTTGTCAAAAGTGATGCAAAAGTGACACTATTGACTTTCAAAAATCAATTTTGAAGCCTTCCAAAGAGTTCTCCAAGTACTACTGCCCCCTAGAGAAAGATGTTTAGACTGTGTTTGACATTCAAAATATTTTAATAAGTTAATTTAAATTCAATACAGTGTTTCTATTTCAGCTTCAAAAGTGTGTGTCTTGTTACTTGTATCCTAGAAGACGATGTTTCTATGGCAAGATTTACTGTCATATATAAATTCAGGATACATGTTATTGAATTTAAATTCAAATCTGTTAATAAAATTTCTTTTAAATTGAATGCAGCTTTTCTTTTCTCAAATCCATAGGCTGTGTATTCTTAGAGATTCCTAGACAAACATTTTCCAATACTTTTCATTGTCAAAGCGATGGAGAAGTTATGCTATTAACGTTCAATAAAAGCTTGCAAAGCCTTCCAACGAGGGTCTCCAGTATTACTGCCACCTAGAGGAAGATTACTGCAGTTGTTTTGACTGAGTTTGACATTCAAAATATTTTAATAAATTCATTTAAAATGTATACAGTTTTCCATCTCAACTTCAAAGGGTGTGTCTTGCTAACTGGGCCTAAATGAGCACTTTCATGCAGGGTTTTACTTCATTTTTGTAATTCAGGATACATGACTATTGAACTAAATTCAAATCTGTTAATAAATTAATTTAAAATGCATGCAGTGGTCTTTCTCAAATCTAAAAAGGTGTGTCTTGTTACTGGTTTCTAGAAGAATATTTTGAGTGGTGGGTTTTAGCCCACAGAACTATAATAGAACACATACTATTGGAAAATTAAAAACCAATACATCATTTAGTTTCAAATAAATACAATCTTCTATCTCAGCTTCAAAGGCTGTGTCTTGTTACAGATTTCTTATGGAACATTTGTGCAGTAGTTTTCATTGTCAAAAGTGATGCAGAAGTCATGCTATTTACTTTCAAAAATCGAATGCAAAAGCCCTTCCAAAGAGTCTCCAGTGTTACTGCCCTCTAGAGGAAGATACTGCAGGTGTTTTGACTGAGTTTGACATTCAAACGTATACATTAATTCCAAATCAATAAAGTCTTCTATTTCAACTTCAAAAAAGTGTGTCTTCTTACCTGGGCATAAAAGAACATTTCGGTGAAGGTTTTACACTCATTTGTAATTCAGGATACATGCTATTGAACTAAATTTAAATCTGTTAATAAATTAATTTAAAATGCATGCCAGTGTTCTTTTCTCAAATCTAAAAGGTGTGTCTTGTTACTGGTTCCTAGTAGAACATTTTGATGGTGGTTTTTAGCAACAGAACTATAATAGAACACATACTATTGAAAATTAAACCAATACATTCATTTTAGTTTCAAATAAATACAATCTTCTATCTCAGATACAAAGGTTGGTCTTGTTACAGATTTAATAAATGATATTTTGCAGCCAGTTTTCATCATTGTCAAAAGTGATGCCGAAGTCATGCTATTGACTTTCAAAAATCGCTTGCGCAGCCTTCCATAGAGTCTCCAGTATTACTGCCCCCTAGAGGAATGTGCTGCAGTTGTTCTGAACGAGTTTGACATTCAAAGTTATAAATTCTTTTAAAAATCAATAAAGTCTTCTGTTTCAATTCAAAATGTGTGTGTCTTGTTTCTGATTTTCTAAATGAACACATTTCAATTCAGGTTTTACACTCGTATGGTAAAATCAGAACACATGCTATTGAATTAAATTCAAAAAATTCCATTCCATTCAATTTCTTTTTTTTTCTTGCTCTTTTTTGTCTTTCTTTTTTTTTCTTTTTTTTTTTGATAGTTGTTCATGAGTCCCTTATTTTTCCTGAGCAGTTAAAACTGTCCAATATTCTTCATAAAAAAAACTCTCCAGGTCTCACAAACTCTTTGGATAAATTGTACTAATTGTATATATAGGTTTCTTCTGAAGCTTCTGACATAATTCAGTTATTAATTTTGTCTTGTGGACTATATGTAAACATCTTTGATGCAACATATCTTTCTCAGGGCCAAGCACTAAAAAATTAAATGCATTTTGTGTAATACCCTTACTTTGGTAAAAATAATTAACATTTTGCCCACAACTATATCTTCAGAGAACTATAAGAATAAACTTCAGTCAAATGGACCCTTTGTACATTTTTTTGCTTTGACAGATATTTTCTGTATTTAGATGCCATTTTAATTATGCATGAGTTTTTTAATACTTTCTGTAATTTGTTATTTAAAAAACAAAATAATTAAACAAAATAATTTCCTGTTTGAATACTAATTTTCTGTATAAGTCACTGAAATAAAAACATTTTGGGACTTTTTTCTCAATATTTTACTCAAAAGTACAGTAATTTTTAACAAAAAGGCTCTTTAAAGAGTGCAAGACTACTTTTTAGGTGTTGTTGGTGGTAATGGCATGGATTAGAAATTTTATGCTGATTTTATATGTGGTGTGTATGTATGTGTATATACTTATAGATCTAGATAAAATTGTAATTTGTGTTGGTTCCATACTTATATAAAACTAATGTACTATATGTCAATAAACTAATATACAATATTATATGGGCTTGTCTTTTTTTTTTTTTTTGGATTAGCATTTCATATACAGTATGCAGTGGTGGGGGTCAAAATTTATTAGAAAACACTAGTATTTTCACCAGCAAAATATGGTTTTTTTTTTTTTTTTTTTTTTTTAAGGTCAGTTATTAATATCTCTTTGCTGTAGTGTGGTCAGTAGGGAAATATTCAGTTTACATATTTTCAAACATTAATTTTGCCATTAATTGTAATAATCCAGTGAGATTTTTGTTTTACAGCAGCCAGTGCGCCACACCAGAGATCTGATCTGATCATCATCTGTTTGTCTGGAATTGACCATACAAACTGAGAGAGAGGGAAATCCAGAAGAACTGTGACACAACGAGATGCTTCAAGAAAATATACTATTAATTCAATAGCATGTGTTCTGATTTACATACGAGTGTAAAAACCTGAATTGAAAAATGTTCATTTAGAAATCAGAAAACAAGACACACATTTTGAAGTTGAAAACAGAAGGACTTATTGATTTAAAAGATGTATAACTTGAATGTCATACTCGTTCAAAAACCATTGGGAGAAATAGAAAGCATCAATAACTCTATGGTACTCGCACATTTCGTTCAAATAAAACCGGTCTAATCTTGCTCCAGAGCCTCTATCATCACACCCTTTCAGCCATGTGTATTGTCTCACACCCGTGTTTCTTGTTCTCCACACATCTATTTAGCTGAAATTCATGAATAAAACTTAACAGGGTAGCAGCAGATTGACTGTGAGGCTCTTCACCATTTCGGTCTACAATAAAAATCAGTTGTGCAATTCCAGTCACCACCAATTACCAGAACACACCACTCTCATCAAACTTCTGGACAGCATCTCTTAATTTCCTAAACCAGATCCTTGCGTTCTGGACCGTTATTGGGAGCATATATATTTACCAGCACAAACACAGTTTCTTCGTATTCAATTTCTGTTAGTAACAATCTGCCTTCAACAATCTTGTCTATATTTAAAATGTTGATATTCATGTTGGAAGAGAATAAAATGGCAACTCCTGCACTGTTGTTTGTGCCATGGGCTTAAAACAAACTTGCCTTCCCACCACATTCCCCACTCAATTTCATTTGTCCTTGTTAGTGTGGGTTTTCTTGTAAAAAATAAACGTTAACCTTTTTAATTTTAATAAACTCAGAAACCATTCCTAGTTTTCCCCGGTCTCGTCCACCGTTTATATTTAGAGATCCCACCCTTAAAACATCCATGTAGGAATATAAAAATAAAGAGGACAGAGACAGAAAGAGACAGTAAAAAGTAAAGTTCACCACGTGATGTTTAAACATTTTGGTGTCTTTGGGAAACAACTTTATCTTTTCCCTCAATTTTGTTACCATTTTCTTCAGTCTAAACTTCTTTTTCTTGTCTAAAGCCTCATAACTAACCGTTCTCTGAAATAACAGTACCGACGCTATGAACTTCTCAGGGTCTGGGAAAAAATCAGTGACATCGAAAGCCTTGCCAAAAGTCATGTCTAGAAAGGTCATTTATTTCTTTTAGAGTGTACACGTCCCTTTCTATCTGCGAGCCCACATCAGAAACCTCAGAAAAAGTATCATCATCTTTCATTTCTGTCTCACAGTTTTCTTGACTCTTTAATAGATCAACACTTTCCATTTTAGTATCTCCATTTCACTCACATCGTTTTTCTTTACACTGTTTTCACCTGTTTCTGGTTCAGCACCAGCTTCCTCAGTATGACTGTCATTAATTACGCTTTCTGCCTGTTTTCTACTGTGATCCTCCCGCTCCTCCACAGCTGAAGGCAGCGCGTGCTCGCCTGCTGTCGCGTTTCTCCCCCAGCTGAAGGCAGCGCGTTCTCTGTAAGGGTTGCGGCGCTCGGCCCGGCGTTCTCTGACGCGTTCTCCCCACTAACACCAACCTTATGTGGGCACATTTTACGCTTATGGCTAACATCCCCACATACAAAACACTTCATACTCCCTGTGTTGGCATAAATCATGTAAGCCTTCCCCTCATGCATCACCCTAAACGACACGTCAATACTCGGCTCGTTCAGGAACATGAACACTTGTCTTCTGAAAGACATTACATGTTTTAACGACTCATTCTTACAGCCGAGTGGAAGCGCTTTCATTGCACTAGCGAATTTCCCATAGCGCGAAAGTTCACGCTCAATTTCCTCGTTGGGAATGAATGGAGGCACGTTTGACACGGTTACTTTTGTGTTGGAGCAACAAGCGCGTGAATGGAACAATAATAAATTCTCCACTTACCACAATCCCGTTTGTAATCAAACGGCCTACGTGCACCTCCTCCTTCACAAACACCACCACCGCTTTATTCATACGAGACGCAGATGTAATATTCTCGTATCCAATCTCCTCTCCTACCGCGACCAACACATCCTCCACCGCCACACCTGACGCCGGAACACACCTGACGCCATGACGGAGGGAAACAGGTGGCGTCACCCTCATGGAGAGGGACGCCATCCCGATCCCAAACAAAACACAAATACACTCAAAAACAAAATCAAAAATAAACTATAATCTCCTTTACAAAATAATATTTTAGTTCTAGTAGAAAAACGAAAGAAAAGTAATAGAAAAAACCAAAAAGTCGCCCTCTCCACGTGGCAACCCTCGGACACCCAACCCTCTCAGACTCAGAGAGAGAGAGAGAGAGAGAGAGAGAGAGAGAGAGAGACGGAGGAGAGGAGAGCGCAGGAGAGAGAGACGGAGGAGAGAGAGACGGAGGAGAGGAGAGCGCAGAGAGAGAGAGGGAGGAGAGAGGAGAGCGGAGGAGAGGAGAGCGCAGGGAGAGAGAGAGGAGCGCAGGAGAGAGGAGAGAGAGAGGGAGGAGAGAGAGGCGGAGGAGAGGAGAGAGAGAGACGGAGGAGAGGAGAGTGGAGGAGAGAGAGACGGAGGAGAGGAGAGCGCAGAGAGAGAGAGAGGACGAGGAGAGCACAGAGGAGAGAGAGACGAGAGGAGGAGAGAGAGCGCAGGAGGAGAGACGGAGGAGAGGAGAGCGAGGAGAGAGAGACGGAGGAGAGGAGAGCGCAGGAGAGAGAGACGGAGGAAAGGAGAGCGCAGGAGAGAGAGACGGAGGAGAGAGAGACGGAGGAGAGGAGAGCGCAGGAGAGAGAGACGGAGGAGAGGAGAGAGAGACGGAGGAGAGGAGAGCGCAGGAGAGAGAGACGGAGGAGAGGAGAGAGAGACGAGGGAGGAGAGGAGAGAGAGAGACAGAGACTCAGAGAGAGAGAGAGAGAGAGAGAGAGAGAGAGAGAGACGGAAGGAGAGCGCAGGAGAGGAGAGCGGAGGAGGAGGAGAGCGCAGGAAGAGAGAGCGCAGGAGAGAGAGACGGAGGAGAGGAGAGGAGAGAGGAGACGGAGGAGAGTAGAGAGAGAGAGAAGAGAGACGGAGGAGAGGAGAGAGAGAGACGGAGGAGAGGAGAGCGCAGAGAGAGAGACGGAGGAGAGGAGAGCACAGAGAGAGAGACGGAGGAGAGGAGAGCGCAGGAGAGAGAGACGGAGAGAGAGACGGAGGAGAGAGAGGCGGAGGAGAGGAGAGAGAGAGACGGAGGAGAGGAGAGTGCAGAGAGAGAGACGGAGGAGAGGAGAGAGACGGAGAGAGAGAGAGCGGAGAGGAGAGCGCAGGAGAGGAGAGCGGAGGAGGAGAGAGAGACGGAGGAGAGGAGAGCGGAGGAGAGAGAGACGGAGGAGAGGAGAGAGAGAGACGGAGGAGAGGAGAGTGCAGAGAGAGAGATGGAGGAGAGGAGAGCGCAGGAGAGGAGAGCGCAGGAGAGAGAGACGGAGGAGAGGAGAGCGCAGAGAGAGAGATGGAGGAGAGGAGAGCGCAGGAGAGGAGAGCGCAGGAGAGAGAGACGGAGGAGAGGAGAGCGGAGGAGAGAGAGACGGAGGAGAGGAGAGCGGAGGAGAGAGAGACGGAGGAGAGGAGAGCGGAGGAGAGAGAGACGGAGGAGAGGAGAGCGCAGGAGAGAGTAACTACCAGTAACTTCTGGAACAATTGGAACACGCTCTGTAGGCCACAACAGGAAGACTTGGTCATTCAAAACGGGAACATATGGAGGACACACTTTGACAATCTGTACAAAACAACTGAAACTAATCCTGCTCGAAATGAATTAAAAACCAAATTAGAAATCCTAAAAGAAAACATTAAAGACAATCAGAACCCCCTGGATTTCCCAATCACAGTAAATGATCTTACAGATAGACTACATGCTTTAAAACCCAACAAGGCATGTGGCATTGATGGAATATTGAATGAAATGATCAAATACACCAACGACCAATTCAAAAACGCAATAATCAAATTATTCAACTTTGTTTTGAGAGTAGGATATTTCCCAGACACCTGGAACCAAGGCCTAATTACACCAATCTTTAAACAAGGAGACAAATATGAGCCAAACAATTACAGAGGCATATGTGTCAATAGCAAGCTGGGGAAAATATTCTGTTTGATTATTAATACAAGATTGCGAAACTTTCTCAAAACCCACAAAATCCTGGACAAAAGTCAAAATCTTTGCTTGCTTTATTGACTTTGAGAAGGCTTTCGATTTAATCTGGCACGAAGGACTCTTCCTAAAACTAATGGAAAATGGGATTGGAGGGAAAACATTTGACTTGATAAGCACCATGTATAAAAACAATACGTGCTGTAAAAATTGGAAATAAACGAACAGAATTTTTCTCCCAACAACAAGGAGCCAGACAATGTTGCCCACTGAGCCCCACTCTATTTAACATATATATAAATGAATTAGCCAAAGCCTTAAATAATTCCACTGCCCCTGGCCCAACCCTGATGGAATCAGAAGTTAAATGTCTCTTCTTCGCAGATTATTCAGTCAAACGTGGGCTCTCAAAATTAACCTCGCAAAAACTAAAATAATGATTTTTCAAAATAGATCCAGATGTAGGGAAAATAAATACATCTTTCGAGCAGGAAACCAAGTCCTCCAACACACCCAGGAATACACATATCTGGGATTAAAACTGAGTTCAACGGGGAACTTTAATCTGGCTGTGAATGAACTGAAGGCAAAAGCAATGAGAGTTTTTTACATGATTAAAAATACATGAAATTCGACATGAAATTCCAATTCAAACCTGGCTAAAAATCCTAAAAGCAATAATTGAACCAATTGCTCTGTATGGCAGCGAGATATGGGGACCTCTAAAACCCAAGATTTCTCAAAATGGGAAAAAGAGGAAATTGAAACTCTGCATACACAAATTTGTAAAAACATCCTAAAAGTAAACAGAGCAACACCAAACAACTTGTGCAGAGCTGAATTAGGACAATACCCCTTATTGATCAGTATCCAAAAAAGAGTTGTGAAGTTATACCAGCACCTGAAGCGCAGCGAGCCGAGCTCATACCAGGCTGAAGCCCTGCGGTGTCAGGAGCAGAACCGGCACCGGAGCGCACTCTCACAGCTGATGCTCAAACTACAGCCAGACCAGCACATTGTCAACGAAACAACTACGTAATTTCTGTAGTTTATTTTTGTGAAGTTAAAAATGAAATGAATAAGTTCTGTACAATTATGTTTTGCATATTCACGTGTAAATAAAAGAGAAGTAATTATGTTGCTACATTGTTAATTTTTTTTTTTTTTTTTTTAAATTGATTTTTTTATGTTTTTTTAGGGTTTCTTAATGTTTTATTGTATTCCCCTACATCAGGTTTAAATGCATCTAAGGTCAGAAAACATTATAATCTTCTCAGAATATACATTTAATATTAGAGTCATTTGCCAATGATTAGGAAATGATTCGTTTCAAGCAAGTTCGGAGCAAGCCCCTCCCTTCCTCAAGCCTACTCTGCTCTGATTGGTCAGCTGGCCAAACCTGTTGTGATTGGCACAGAGATGAGTCCTTGAGCCAGTTAGCCAGTGCTACCATTGACAAAGCACCTTTACATAAAACAATAGTATAGTCAATCCGTTCTTATAATGACATAAAATACAAAAAACACTTATGCAAGCGAATCGTGCCCACAGCTAAAATTTAGCTGCTAAACTGTGAACACTAGGTGGATACGTTAGCAGAGTGCTAACGTGACTAACTGATTAAACAATACAGTTTTATAAACCAAAATATGTCTACTGTAATGTTTGAAGAACGACAGACAAAAGACGCTTGGTCTTAACTTTTAATCAGAACGCAGAACAGCTGTATCACAGGAGCACCAGCCGAAATCACTCATCTCTCCCGCATTAACCCTATAACTGCCAGTGCAGCACAATAAACAGCAATTTCACAATTATTATAAAGTCTGTGTGCTACACTACATTCTTTATTATTAAACAAAGTAATTAGAACAACCTCAGTCTACAATAATCGACATATTCTTAGGTTCACTGCGAATTTTTAGAACTACTTCAGTAAGACAGTAATATCGTGCTTTAGCTGGAAACCTAAAGCTGCGCTAGGTATACATCACATATTGGCACAAAAAAATTATATTTTGAGCACTCAATTGAAAATGTACACCTAACGTATCAATCATACTACTTACAGGTCGTGGTTCGAAGAGCTTGTTAGTCCAAATTAAGAAGATTAGAAGCCAACGAAGATAAAAGCCCAGATTAGAGAAGCAGTTCTTGATAAAATGACAAGCACACAACAAAAGGCTCGAATTGTATTTCTGTGGTATCCTTGAACACCGCGTCTTCTCAACATGATGTAAACGCACTAATAGCAAAAGTGTTTGTGGGCAGATCAGACTCTGTTCGTATTTCGCGGGCAGGCGGGGATTATGCAAATGTGTACCCAGTGACGTACACGGTAACAGACAAAAGAGTCGAAAATATAACGACTCGTTACAGCGATTCAGAACCGACTCTCTCTTTTGAGAGACAATATCTTTATTTATAATGCACTTTTTTGATTAACAACTTTGCAGATTGTTTTCATTTAAGGATAGCTACGTTATAAACTGCAAAAGAGAGATTTTTCAAAAACCCATCTGACCTGCTCTTTAAATGCAGCTTTTTTTCACAAAACATTCTTCTATATGTTTATTTATTTATTTTGTCCTGTAAATAACTTTTTTTTTTACACATTAAAACAAATTGTTCTATACATTACTGAAAGTACTTTTTACAAATATTTACAACATAGTTTAGGATTAACATCAGAAAACAACTTCAGCTTTGAGCCCAGCCCTGCCTCCATGTGTTCTGGGGTCTTCAGGAGGTGAATCTCTTGGTGAATGGCCAGCACCTCCTCAGAGACTCGGAGGATAATGTGGTGACAATGGAACGAGGGACATGTCAAACACTCTGGAGACCATCTGTATGATGTACCGCTGGCAGACAGAAGAGAAACACCAGGGTCTGGACTGTGACACACCATCACTGTTGCCCTTCACTTCTCAGAAGATCCAGCAGCACTGTCAGGGCCTCGCTGCTCAGAACAAAACCATTAAACACCTGTCCAGCGCTGCCACATTCAGCTTTATCCTGCAGTACAGGGGTCAGGTCTGATTTAGGGAAAGAAGGAAAAGAGAAGTCTTATTTATAACCTTAGCTAAAAATTGACCCAAAAATGAAAATTCCAAACCTGGAGCAACTGAGGGGTGAGTAAATGATTACACAATTTTCATTTTTGGGTGAACTATCCGTTAAGTAAAAGTATTATCTTGCATACTCTAATATACTCAAGGTATTGAGAGTAAAAGTAATGGTATAAAGTATTGTTCTGAAAAAAATAATTTGTCAGGATGGTTTTACATTAATATTACTGCTGCACTGATGTGTATGTTGCATTTTACTTCTGAATATGTTCAGGGTTATTACATTTAAAGTTGCCAACTAAATACTGTTGGGAAGTTTAATCTACAACAGTGCATCATGTTGTAAAGACCATATTTTCAGTGTTGCTGTCTGTGAGAAAAATAAAAGAAAACTTAGTACTTCATATTTCTACGAGAATACTTAACGAATGTACTTCCTTACAGTCCACCTCTGATTATTTTGAAAATGAAAGTATCAACATTTTGTCAGAATATTAACACATTTTGCTAACTATAGACTCGGACCGGTCAAACAGAGCACTGTTCAGCTGTGACAGCTGCCAATGAACATTGAGCTGTATTAGGCTCTAATTTTTTTTTTTTTGTTTTTTTGTTTTATTTTTGTTAACCTGTCTACATTTTGATCAATATGGTGGTCAAGACAATAAACTATATAAAACATTTGTAAGATATCAGTCTGCATTTGTGCACACTCAATTTTGGGACACAGCTAATGAATTACATGAACGACAACGATTCGTTCAAATAAAAGATTCGTTCAAAAAGAACGATTCGTTCACGAACTTAACGTCACTGAGAACCGAACGTCGTAGTGGGTAGTGACGTGATCGTCTGCTGATGCCAGCCCACTTGACACAGAGGCAGAGCGCGCGCTTCGGAAAGGTAAGATGAAATAGAGAATAAAGTGAACTTTATATTACTTTATATAACTACACACCCTTTATGTGAATAAAACACGTCGTCAGATTTTAATTAAAAGTTGTATTATTGCAGCTTTCCTTAGACACCAACGAGCTCACAGATCCACGAGATACGCTTCTAGGCTGTCTCGCGCTCTTACTCCGCCCATGTAAATCTCACAAAAGTGACAACCCTGCTTGCGATATGAAACAAAGTCTCAACTTACCACTTTTGTAGGTTTTTTAAATGCTAAATTCTAACAATAAATACCGTTTTGGCGCACTTAATGTGGCGTAAATCGTAAATTGTAGCGCTTCAGTTAAAGCCAGAGCCATTGAAAAGCAGAGTTGCGACAGGCTTTGATCTCGCCGGCGCCGCCGCGCGGTCACGTGGTTCATAGAGCTCTCCAAACATTGAATGGGTTTACGTAGAATAGACACAGCTTCACTATACAGGTATTTGCTACACTTTTTGGTAAATATTACAGCATATTGATTATTATGTCTATGACATTACAATCCAATTTTATTCTGGAGAGTGATGGAGAGGCAACATTAATACGGTTTTCTTAACCCTCTGGTATTGCTTACTTATAATGTGACCATACAGCTTAACAATTTTTCAGTTAAATAAGTGTTTTATATTTTAGTTCATTATTTAATATTTTGAGGAGATCTTTTGGTACTAAATACTATTTGTGCAATATTTATGGCCCATTAATGACTTAAAATCTATTCTTTTACAATTAGTGTAGTATTTAATGTTAAAATAGAGAAAAGGGTTTTAAATTAGTCATTCTGTGGTCAGAAAAAAAAAATCCTTTCTCTCTGAAGTGTTACAAGCTCTTGGTGCATAAAGAAGATCTGTAAAGTTGCAAAGACTAACTGTGTGTTCACACTGCCACCGTCGAGAGCGTCAAAGTGGCCGGAAGTCATTCATTTTCAATGTGAGCCGGCGGCGAGGAGCGGCTTTTTCCACATACTGTACCATAATGTTTTTTTTTTTTTACCTTAAACCACATAAACACATTTCATTACACCAAATACACCAAATGATGTTCTTTTTAGCAACATCATATGACCCCTTTAAGTCACTGAGGTATATTTGTAGCAATAGCCAAAAAAACATTGTATGGGTCAAAATTATATATTTTTCTTTTATGCCAAAAATCATTAGGATATTAAGTAAAGATCATGTTCCATGAAGATATTTAGTAAATTTCCTACTGTAAATATGTAAATTTCCTAATGTAAATATATTAAACCTTAATTTTTGATTAGTAATGTGCATTGCTAAGAACTTCATTTGGAAAATTTCAAAGGTGATTTTCTCAATATTTAGATATTTTTTGCACCCTTAGACTCCAGATTTTCAAATAGTTGTATCTCAGCCAAATATTACCCTATCATAACAAACCATACATTAATTGAAAGCTTATTTACTTATTAGCTTATTATATATAAATCTTAATTTTGAAAAATTGACCCTTATGACTGGTTTTGAGCAGGGCTTGAAAACGAAAAAAAAAGAAAATCATTTGGTTCACTCCGAGCAGAATCGATATTTTAACTTTTCTGTTCCTGCGTTCCTCTGATATTATTACCGTTCTGAAACCGGTTCGGGTGGAAGAAATACCGGTTAATAATGTTATTTTTTAAAAACAATTTTCTTTGACTATAATTTGCCCTATTATTATAATTATTATTATTATTATAAAGTACAGTGTTTTTCTTTACTCAAAAAGAAAAGGAAAAAAGAGAGATCTGGTAACATTAGCCAATAACCCGCTGAGCTTAGTCACAGCCAATACAGCATCATCTTTTCTAGATTTTGGCCAAATGTAGGCTACTAAAAAAAAAAAAATCTATTTTTTTTTTTATACAAAATAAAGCATCAAATGACCACTTTAAAGTTACAAAGCAAACACGCTAGAATGTTTTTTTAAAGGGTTTTTAAAATTCTGTCATTAATTATAGGGCTGCCACCAGCGGTAGTGCACATGACATCACGCACTCTATAACAAGCATAATATGAAGTTTTGTATACAAGTGTAATAACAGTAATAGTTGCAAATTGTTTTATTTAGACTATAAGTCTATGGTAATTCACAAATTACCTCAAATGCCATACACAGTGTTCCCTTTAGATTGGCAGGTTTGAGCGCCGGAAAATACAGTCTATTCTTCATTCAGCAAATTGACTTTGTGTTGGGCATCGCCTTGTTGAGAAACCAAATACTACATCGCCGATCTGGAGCCACCATGTCACCCATCCGTGTTTGTACAAGTGTCCTCAAGTTCCAGTGATCGCAAATGCCCGGCTGGTCAGGTTTTTTATTGGTGAGACTTTCTCCAAACTGGCCAAATACAAACGAGACAGTGATGTTCTCTGCTGTGGATGCGATGCGACACGACAAATCCATGACAGCAAACTTATGCCCCGTTCTATTTCTGATGAACTCCAGCGCTCTGATACAAATTACCATTTCAAATATTCATAACTGAGAGGATTGTGAAGAAATAGTTTCCTCAAAAATATTAAGCAGCACAAATGTTTACAACATTGAAAATAATCAGAAGTGGTTACTGAGCAGCAAATCAGCATATTAGAATGATTTCTGAAGATCATGTGACACTGAAGACTGAAGTAATGATACTGAAAATTCAGCTTTGATCACAGGAATACAGTAATCTGTATGGTCAAACATTCAAATAGATCATTTATATTGACAATATAAAATGTAGCCTTGGTGAGCATAAGAGATGTGAAAAAAGAAAAGAAAAAAGAAGTGGGGTGGGCGGCCTTAAAAATATTTTTCTCTGCAAAAGGGGGCCCGGCAGAAAAAGTTTGGGAATCATTGGCCAACTCTAACACGCAATATTAAATTAAATTTAATTCGTACTGTCCTACCTCGCAGTGTTGAGTTCTCGAGACTCGGACTCGGTCTTGAACTCGGTCTCGAGACCATATTTTAATGGTCTTGGTCTTGTCATGGACTCATGTGCATTTTGACTCGGTATTGACTCGGACTCGAACATACGAGGAATCGGATTTATTCCCGAGTCCACTCGAGTCCCAATCAAAATATTTCATGATTACTACTGTATGTTAATATTTCTTTAAATTGATATATGATTGTGGAGCCACATGATTTCTGCGATGCAGAAAACGCGGAATCAGTCATAAAAACAGAATTTACAGTTTAACGCGGAATGTCACAGAATTTGTCCAATTTTGAATGAATTAATCAAAAGTAGGTCATTGCACTTACATCAGATCATGATATGGACTAGTACCTGTAAATATTAAGCTGGAAAAGTATATTTAAATATGAATCCTGCATGTTATGCGTGTCTGTGTTAATGAATGTCGCAGAAGCGCGGCTTCATTTATTACACACACAGACGCTCGCGGTTATTTTAGCGTCTGCCGTCTCACTAAATGAGGACGTAAACACATGAACAACATCTCCAGAACTGCTCTGAGAGTCACTTCATGAGCATTTGACCGTTTGATTTGAGTAAAACTAGCGTCATATCACATACACAGAACTGTAAATGTATTCACGGTAACCCGTCAAAATTGTAATTTTTGTTAAACTTTTAATAAATTGTTGTGAAAATGTGTAAGTGTTATGATTTTAATTAATTAGACACGTTTTTTGATTAATAAAATTAAATTTAACCATTAAAAAAGAGTTGATAAAAATTTTAAAAAATAAATAAATGGAATCCAGAAAAATTAAAATGGAAAAAACGGAATTTGGAAAAAAATAAAATGGAATTTGGGAAAAAATAAAACGGATTTCATAGGGGCCTATGATTGACACGTTCAATGATTGGTGATTTTCTTGTGATGGAGATGTTAGCGTAACGTTAGTGCAGAGGCAGCAGGACATGTTACATCATCTATTATTTAGTTTGCATGTAAGAGCCACAAAGAGTTTGTGTGCAGTAAGACTCTAAAAAAGAAACATTCTGTGATTTGTGGCCTTTTTACCCTTAACTGATAATATTTTTTTAAACTTATATCAAGTAAATAAAATACAGTGTACATGCCATGTTATATTTTATATACTGTTTGAGTATGGTACCAATTTTACTGTTTCTACCAAACATTTTACATACTCTTGAAGATTTCTTTAGGTCTTGTCTCAGACCCAATCTCTCTGGTCTCGGTCTTGACTCGGACTCGAATGAGCTGGTCTCGACTACAACACTGCCACCATACTACGTCCAATCCCTCACTTTTTTTAGTTAAAAGAAAAAGGTTAAAATATTTTGCCTGTCATTTTTTTTCCCTCATATCACAATATAATATCTATCGCCTGGACAGTGTAAAATATTGTGATATGAATTTTAGCTCATATCGCCCACCCCTAGGCTGCGTATTCACTGACTGAAGTGCTAAATTGAACATGCACGTTTGTTAATAGATGATTGAGCCTAATTTATTATTATTTGTGTTTCAAAATTAATTATAAAAAATTAATATATCAACACAATATAAATGACCCCTGATGTCACATGGATTATTTTACTGATCTCCTTGCTACGTTTCTGGACGTTGATCGTGGTAATTACATTGCTTTCTATGGGATGGTCAGAGAGCTCTCGGGATGCATCAAAAATATCTTAATTTGTGTTCCGAAGATGAACTGAGGTCTTGGGGGTTTGGAATGACATGAGAGTGAGTAATTAATGACAATTTTAATTTTTGGGTGAACCAACCCTTTAATGGTTCAAATAAAGGATCTCAGATGTATCTTCTAAATTCGGCTGGTGATTGAATAATGCTCTAACATAGACTAACACTTAGCCTAATTTCAGTTTCAGCTAAATAACTTTTTTCCTGCTTAGTAGCGATTGTGTCTTATCGAGTATTATTCTGTTCTACTTGATTTGTGTGTGTGTGTGTGTGTGTATGTGTATGTGTATATATATATATATATATATATATATATATATATATATATATATATATATGTATGTATGTATGTATGTATGTATATGGCTACGTTCACACTGCAGGGCTTAATGCTCAATTCCGATTTTTTTTTAAAATTTGATTTTTTTGCAAGGCCGTTCACATTTCCAATTAAATGCGACCTTTTGTGATCTCCTGTGTGAACGTGAAATGACCCAGAAGTGACCCGCATACGCAGAAGAGTACTCAACGGTCAATGACGTCACTCGTTGTTTGCGGAAGTAGCTAACGTTAAACATGGATGTCAACAACAGTGTAGTCAACAGCGGAGCTCTTTTTGCAATATTAAAGTTATTTTCCCAACGGAGCCAGCACAATTACAATCTTCTCGTTTTAAGAAGACAATTAAAAAGAAGGAGGAGAGCAAGGTTTTTGGCCATGGCGTTTTGTGGAGCAGTGTTAGCAACGTCGGTACAGAGAAACGTGTGAGTGCGGTTGTTGTTTATCTTCTCGTTCCCGCCTACTTCAACGCAGAATTATGACGTTTGTAGCGTATCAATGACGTACGGGTCGGATACATGTGGCCTGGCTGTTCAGACGGAGGTCGCATTTCAAAAGATCGGATACGTATCGGATTTAGGACCACATACCCAAGTGGCCTGGGTCACATTTGAAAAGATCGGATCTGTGTCATTCAGACTGTCATGAAAAGATCAGATACAGGTCGCATAGGGGCAAAAAAATCGGAATTGGGTCGTTTCAGCCTGCAGTGTGAGCGTAGCCTATGTGTAACAAAGTAAAAACGATTGTAACTCGGGAAGAAGGAGGCGGGAACCGGCGGATATTTAAATAAAACTTTAATGATATAATAAACACAAAACAGCGTGACGGCCCCTCCGGATGACTGCCTCGCACAAACAAAACAAAACCAAAACACAAAATAAAGTCCAGGCCTGGTCCTCTCTCGTCCTTCACTGTCGTAACTCCTCCTTTGTATCCTTCCGGAGCTCTTCTGTGGGAATCGAGACCAGTGAGTGGCGCAGATGTCGCTCATTTCCAATTACTCCACCGGCCTCGACCAGTTCCTACGGCTCTCGGCCCCGCCCCACTCGTCACTATATATATATATATATATATATATCTATATATATATATATATATATATATCGATTTTTACAAAGCTCATCATTCTGAAAAGCGAGGTGTGCTCTGATTGGCCAGCTATCCAGTGCATTGTGATTGGCCGAATGCCTCAAGCGTGTGACGGAAATGTTATGTCCCTCACCATAGTGTGCTGCTGTCTCCCGGCACGATGAGACAAAAACAATAAAACCCATTATAAACGAGGCATGTGCTGCATCCAGTGGGGACATAATTACTGATTATAATGACTTATACTGTGTTTTGACACGTTGCGTAGCGTATAATGCCACATAAAGTTAAAACCATGTCTGCATTTGTGATCGGAGAAACGATAAACAAGCGCTACATTACACTGCTCAAAACTCGTGTTTGAATCATCAGTGAAAAATCCTTTAAATATAAAAAACGTACTTACAGACTGAGTCAGAAGCACCAGACTGACCTTGCGAATTTGGAACTGCCCCACTTTATAGAAACAGCCTTTGAGCACAGACGCATTGTAGTCTTCTCTTCCAGGTTTAGGAAACAGTCCTACATAAAATGCGCAGGACACATCTGAATATTTGGGTTGAACTGTTCTGGAACAGTGTTGTAAGTACTTAACCACTGATTTCTAGTTGTGTCCTCTTATGGAAGGCCAAACAAAGTAGTTTCGCTTTCACAACGAAACACACAGCGTCACACACGGCAGGCTTGCAGCAACCACATGTGACAACCCCGGGCTGGACGCCGCTTCGCCTCCTAATGTTTAGAACTGGCCCTGGTAGCTATTTTGATAGTCAGCCCCCGACGCGAATCGCGATGTCATTCATTGTCAACGTCAACGGCACTCACACTCTTTTATAAAGCGGTGAATGATCTTTTCAGAAATGACGCTGATCCAACAAGTTTATATTTAGAATACATTGCAATCACTCTAAAATAGATGACCACAACTCACACACCTGCATTAGGAGCTGCACTTCTTTGCGTTCATTACGAAACATTCAGAAGGCAGGACCTGCTGGGCTTCATCTGTTTATAATACTCTCTGAATTTACTGTCTTTGTCAGCTTGAAGGTTGGTCATCTCCTGTATAATCCAGAACATCTTTCATCATGGGTGACTGGAGCACACTGGGGAGACTTCTTGACAAGGTCCAGATGTACTCCACAGCAGGAGGCAAAGTCTGGCTCTGCATCCTGTTCATCTTCAGGATCCTGGTCTTGGGGACGGCGGTGGAGTCCGCCTGGGCAGACGCCTGGATGCAAGAACGTGTGCTACGACAAAGCGTTCCCCATCTCCCATGTGCACCTCTGGGTGCTGCAGATCATATTTGTGTCCATGCCGACCCTCCTGTACCTCAGCCACGTCATGTTCCTCATGCACAAGGAGGAGAAATTGAATAAAGAGGAGGAGATATTAAGAAACACCCAGAGCGAAAGAAGTGATGTGGATGTGCTCTTGAAGAAAATTGAAATGAGGAAGTTCAAGTATGGCCTGAAAGATCACAGGAAGATCAAAATGAGAGGAGAGATTTTTTACACCTATACAGTGAGCATCGTCTTGAGGTCCATATTTGAAATTGGTTTCCTGTTGATTCAATGGTACCTTTATGGATTCAAGCTGTTGGCCCTTTATGATTGTGAAAGGATCCCTTGTACACATAAAGTGAAATGTTATTTGTCTCGTCCCACCGAGAAGACTGTTTTTATGATCTGTATGTTGGTTGTGTCACTTGTCTCTCTGGCCCTCAATATCTTTGAGTATATTTACGTGATTTTCAAGAGGATGAAGGATCGTCACACCCAGCGCTTTCCACATTCTGAGAAAGTGGCTCTGGGGAAGGATCTTGTGCTGCTCAAGGAGCTTGAAGAGCAGTAGTCAAGGGAGCAGTCGGGCCCGGTCGGATGATCTTTACGTCTAGCAGAAACCTCAAACACAGACCCCATGGACAATTCTACCTTTCACAAATGCTGAATATTAAAAAAAAGAAGAAAAAAAATGTGAAAAGGACACTGATCACTGACATCCAAAGAATATTATTGTTTCAGCATTTATACCTATTTTATTTGTTTTTGCTGTTGTGACTCATGCCAAAAAGTTTTTGTTAAGTGAACTGTATTTAGGAGCTGTGGTTGTGAAAGTGTTAATAATTTCACAGGTTTGCTCTAAAAGAAATGTTTAATACAGTATGCAGGTAGTTTATGCATATGTGTCCATATACTTTATTTAACTTTATATTTATTTTAGCTGCTGTAACTCATGCAATAACTTTTTTTCTCCTGTCCGCCTTTCCTTGGCTCTCTAAATTTTGGCTGATTTGGCTCTAGGCCCGTTTTGTGGTAATGGCTAAATGAGCAGTTTTTGGACGGTCACAATCCTCTTTTGTTAAGTGAACTGTATTTAGGAGCTGTGATTGTGAAATGTAAATAATTTCACAGGTTTGCTCTAAAATAAATGTTTGATACAGCAGTATATGGGTAGTACTAGGGCCGTTATTCTTCACACTTTACATGTTACCCTTGGGAGATATCATCAGGAAACACGGTGTTAGCTTTCACTGTTATGCTGATGATACTCAGCTCTATAATTCTTTGCGGTCCGGCGAAACTAGCGGAATGCATAGTCGATATAAAAAACTGGATGATGAGTAATTTCTTACTGCTAAATTCTGAAAAAAACTGAGGTGTTAACAGGGTTCCCACGGGTCCTTGAAAAAAGTTTGTGAATCTGAAAAAAAAAAATTCAAGGCCCTGAAATTTTTTTGAAGATAAACATACATAGATACAGGTCCTTGAAAGTGCTTGAATTTATTTTGTGCAAAAAGTTTTCTGGAAAAAATTCATATTCCCTCTGGTCCGCTAATGTGTTATTTCGCCAACACTTTGTGGCCTATGCTACTAGCTTGCTTGATTTACATTAGTTACACACATTTAGTTACGTTAAGTGTTACTTCGTGTTGTATGTTGCCATGACGTTCATGCATCCACAAAACTACTACGATAGTAACGTTTCACAGACACTCCGTGAAATTAATGTTGAATTGCTTTGCTTGTTAAGATTATGTAAACCCATGAGGCAAGAAAAACTTAAAAGCATATTCATAAAATTTTAAAACTTCTGGTTACAGTACATGAGCCTAAGCTCTTTTCAATAAAATCCATGCAAAATAGGGTTGCTAACCATTCAGTATAATACGGAATTGTCCCGTATTTAAGGCAGAGAAGCGTTCTGTATGAAAGATATACGATTGTCCCATAGGCATACGCCATATAACCATCTAGACCATACAAATAACGTATCATTGTTTAAATTGCACTAATCATTGTTTGAATTACGAACATAGCCACTCAAGGAAGGCTTTGAAACCTTGCACAATCCTCTGCCACCTGGTCGCTCCCACTTCACTCGCGCTAACAGCAATCCCCTTCACCATCCGCGTTTTGGTTTTGCCAAATCAGTTTGGGTGAATGCAAAGAAAGTGATTATTGATCATAAGCACAACATCCAGCTAGGCAAGAAAACATTCAATCTACCTGAGGAAAGACATCTTTAAGTTAATGTCGTTAAATAGAGAAACAAAATTACACATTTTTAAAATTGTAAGTTGTAGCATATTCCTAAACCTGGACCTCATTAATATTGAAGAACGAATTCAAGCACCAAAATCAGCCCGCACACTCCAAGTTCTCTTTAATTGCAAAATATTAATTTTCATGAATTCATAGGTTACATGATTGCAATAACATTTTAGTTCAAAATTTTAAATGTCATTGTTTGAAAAATGTTTTATTGATTTGAAGTTTCATAGATGTTCATTTGTTATACTTTCAAATTTTATTTTATATTTTTATGCCATATTTTATTTGTTTTTTCAGTTTATTAATTTCTTAAATTATTGTGCAGTTTGTGTTGTAAAGTTTTTGAATTTGTTGAATTCGATGCTTTGTGTATAACTTGCGTGAAATTTTAATAATTGTACATAGATTAAGCAAAACAAATGTGATTCTTTCTGAGAAACTTTTATACACATAATTGACTGCAGACACGGAAATGGCACTCTATGTGCACTGTAAAAAAAATAATAATAATGCAATAAACATTCATTTATTAACATTAGGTGTAACAGACAACCCTAATATACAAAACTGATAAGAAAAAACTAAGAAGCATAGTTATTTCAACAAAAAAAAAAACATAAAATTTGAAATGTAATTCAGGGAATTCTGGGAATGTCAATTTACGGTTACTCACTGTAAATTATACAGTCTTTTTCTGCTTCCAAAAAACGGTATACTACCGTAAAATTACATGTAATGTCCAATAATTTCATCGTATATTGTAATGTGGTTGGGGAATTTACCGTTAACCAGTTTTTTGGTTTTTAATTTTTAATTTTTTTTGTCTTTTAATTTTTGATTATTTTTTTTTTTTTTGGTGCATGGTAAATATTTTGTGTTTCCCTTATTCTGTCCCTTATTTTCCTATAAAGTATCACAGTTGTTCCTTATTTTCATTTTTCTGAAGTTTATATATATATATATATATATATATATATATATATATATGCTTTTTTGCACAGTTGTGTTTGACAGATGAAAACTGTAACAATGTATCTTACAAGGTAACACAATGTAACCTTGCTCTCACTTGAAATGTGTCTCCACATTAAGTCCTTGAATTTGTAAGTATTTTACCTGGAAAGTCCTTGAAAGGTCCTTGAATTTGAAGTTAACCAAGGTGTGAGAACCCTGTGTTAATTATAGGACCTAAAAACTCTGCATGTAATGACCTAGAACACTGTCTAAGACTTGATGGCTGCTCTGTCAATTCTTCGTCATGAGTTAGGAACCTAGGTGTGCTGTTTGATAGCAATGTTTCCTTAGAAAGCCAAGTTTCTAGCATTTTTAAAACTGCATTTTTCCATCTCAAAAATATATCTAAATTACGACCTATGCTCTAAAAGTCAAATGCAGAAATGTTAATCCATGCGTTTATGACCTCAAGGTTAGATTATTGTAATGCTTTATTGGGTGGTTGTTCTGCACGCTTAGTAAACAAACTCCAGTTAGTCCAAAATGCAGCAGCTAGAGTTCTTACTAGAACCAGGAAGTATGACCATATTAGCCCGTTTCTGTCAACACTGCACTGGCTCCCTATCAAACATCGTATAGATTTTAAAATGTTGCTTATTACTTATAAAGCCCTGAATGGTTTAGCACCTCAGTATTTGAACGAGCTGTTATTGCATTATAGTCCTCCATGTCCGCTGCGTTCTCAAAACTCTGGTAATTGTGATAATACCTAGAATATCAAAATCAACTGCGGGCGGCAGATCCTTTTCCTATAAACTCTGTAATAACCTACCTAACATTGTTCGGGAGGCAGACACACTCTTGCAGTTTAAATCTAGATTAAAGACCCATCTCTTTAACCTAGCTTACACATAAAACACTAATACGCTTATAATATCCATATCTGTTAAAGGATTTTTAGGCTGCACTAATTAGGTAAACCGGAACCGGGAACACTTCCCATAACACCTGATGTACTTGTTACATCGTTAGAAGAATGGCATCTATGCTCATATTAGTCTGTTTCTCTCTTATTCCGAGGTCACCATAGCAACCAGATCCAGTCTGTATCCAAGTCAGAGGGGTCACTGCAGTCACCCCGGATCCAGTCTGTATCCAGACCAGATGGTGGATCAGCACCTAGAAGGGACCCTTTACAGCCCTGAATGATAGCGGAGACCAGGACAACTAGAGCCCCAGATCCCCTGTAAAGACCTTGTCTCAGATGACCACCGGGACAAGACCACAGGAAACAGATGATTCTTCTGCACAATCTGATTTTGCTGCAGCCTGGAATTGAACTGCTGGTTTCGTCTGGTCAGAGGAGAACTTGGCCCCCCGACTGAGCCTGGTTTCTCCCAAGGTTTTTTTCTCCATTCTGTCACCGATGGAGTTTTGGTTCCTTGCCGCTGTCGCCTCTGGCTTGCTTAGTTGGGGACACTTCATTTACAGCGTTATCGTTGACTTGATTGCAAATTATTGCACAGATACTATTTAAACTGAACTGAGCTGCATGATGACATCGCTGAATTCAATGATGAACTGCCTTTAACTGTCATTTTGCATTATTGACACACTGTTTTCCTAATTAATGTTGTTCAGTTGCTTTGACACAATCGGTTTTGTATAAAGTACTCTATAAATAAAGGTGACTTGACTAGTTTATAGACTTTTTTTTTTTTACATTAACATCAAGGTTTTAAGTTAAAATGTATAATGAAACTTTTATTTCTTAAGTGAATAGGTCAGAATTTCCTTTGCATTTTTCACCATTTTCAGCACCATTTTGCCTTCAATTTACTATGCATTAATACTACTACAAGTAATATCTTTCTCACTCTCTCTATCTCTCTACATCAGGGCCGTAACCACCATAGACACTGAAGGGGACAAGTCCCCCCCAATAATTAAAAGTGGCCAAACTGTCCCTAACCCCCACAATAATGAAATTATTGCATTGATATGCTGCACTCCATTACTCAGCGCTCTTGTTAGGATGACAGAAACCTTTTAAAAGATATCTTCAGCTTGCTCTGCCTATGCGGTCTAACAGCACTCATCAATGTCACAATAACTGAGATAATGAAATTATTGCATTGATATGCTGCACTCCATTACTCAGCGCTCTTGTTAAGATGACTGAAACCAATCAAATCAAAGGAGGCGGGTTTTAATATAGATAAGATATGGAAGTCGCAAATCATTTAATATTATGCTGCGTTCCAGGCAGGTTTTTGAGCCCGTAAAGCCGCCTTTCCACTGTCTCCGATGAACGACAAGCGACAGACCGGAAGTCATTCATTTCCAATTGAAAGTAGTGCGGGAGCTGCGTGGAGTTCCGATCATATGTGTATACGGAAATTTCGGATCCAATTTGAGCTTCGGATGTGTTCAAATATTTGAACTTCTGCGGCTAGACCATAGGCGACCGCCCGACCGGATGTGATGTATTCTAATCAAAACTATCGACGCAAAGTCAGAATTACCAATATTTTGTTAACTTTAACATTATTCTTTAAACACTATTTCTGTGAAATGGTGATTTAGAATAATTATGAGAAATTTTAGGTTTTTGTGTGTGAGAGTGAAGATTGTAATATTTCTTTTATGTTTTTGATAGTGAAATATATTGTATCTCTATAAACTTTCAATAGTAAAATACAAACCATTACGCCTATGGCATGAACCCATAACCAACTTACTTTAATGTGATAATAGGCCTTATATCTTATACATTTTATATACAGAACCATTTATCTGTTGAAGTGATTGTAAATTGTGACAATATGCTTCTTGTATTAGGCAACATGTTGAAATACACTTGTTTTTTTTTTTGATATTACTAAAATAAGTGCAACAAATGCTATACATATATTTGTGGTTACTTTTAGTAGAAATTAAATGGAACTTTATTGCATGTCTGCAAAATGTACATAGTTACTCACCCAAATATATTTGTGGTTACTTTTAGTAGAAAACATAGTTAATAGAGTGTGCAGTAATTATCGTGTCAGTAATTTGGCCAAGGCCACCTAAATATTACATATTTTTGTCATCGTGTGAGCCACACTGGTCAAAATGTTTAGTTGTTTTTTCACCATGACAGTCAACCATGAAAATTAAGTTTTACAAAAAAAAGAAAAAAAAAAAAAAAAAAAAAAAGAAAAAAAATAAGTCAATTGTACATAGAAATAATTAAAAAGTATTTGAACATTTGTATTTATACAGTACATTTTTGTATGAATGCATTACATGTAAAGTGAAATCTTGCTTGTCCAATTACTGTACATTTCATATTTTACCACAAATTCACAAAAATACCAAATAACATCCATGAAAAAATAAATAAATAAAATCTTGGTGGACATCCTGTCGCTTTTGTCCCTGACATTTCATATTTTACCACAAATTCACAAAAATACCAATTTTCATTTGTGATGCACTGGGAAAAAAAAAGAAATAAAAAAAAACCTCCTTGAATGCCACACCCATCCCATGCACTGATTCATGGCATCCAACAGAGACAGACATCTGATCTTGTGGTCTATGATCATATACTTTCCACCTCCATGCTGAGAAAAAGAAGAAAAAAAAAAAAAAAAAAAAAAACAACCCTCTTCTATTGGATTTAGGAATGGAGAGTATGGTGGAATCCTTTCATGTGGAGCAAACCAGTCCCTAAAAAAAAAAAAAAAAAAGGTTAGATGGAAGCTGACATTATCCCAGACAACAACATAATTAGGCAAATGTGGTCTAACTAAACCACTTTGTTCTGGATTCAGGTCTCTGTAAAGTGTGGCTGTGAGAAGTTAAAAGAGAAATTCAAATGTGTAAAAAGGTGTGCTCACACCATTCCTCCGAAATGGCAGCACACATTGCAGTAATACTGGTCTCACGTTGGTCTGGCAGGCCACAGTGGCTCAGTGTCCACCGTAGAGATTGGCGTTTGGCCCCACGTTGGTCTGGTGTGTCAGTTGTGGCTCAGTGTCCAATGAGATTGCGACCACGTCTCTTTCATTTGGTTCAAACTAACATTGTTCTTGTGCACAAAGATTATTTATAGTTCTACAGAATGTACAAATAGACTTGCATTTATCTCTACAATATTGTTTTTACATACTGTAAAACAAAAATATATATTTACCCGTTTTCCCTTGGAAAGGTTTACACAATTGATGACACTGTGGACCTGTTGACATTAGGCTGTAAATAGACTTGCATTTATTCTTCCTACTGTAAAATCCATGATTTATGATACGATTTCATCAGAGACTCTGACTTCATTTCCAATTCCACTCTTTGCTCTATTATGTATGTCTTCCTAACACCACTACCTCATCGCATTCTTACATTGATCTACCAATTGCTCTTCCAGTAATTTCCAGCATATTAGTTGCAGTTCAGGGCTGTGGGAAGTCCTCCTACTCAAAAAAAATATTAGTGATTGTGCTGTGGGCACCCACACATATGCTCCCCAAACTTGATTGCTTAAATATATTGATTCAAACAAAGCTGGTAATTAGAGGTCATTTGCCAATTTAGTAGATATTACAAACAATGTCAATGTCAGATATTAAGAAATATACATGCGTGTATACCAATTTTTCATAATTGAACAGATTGTTTTGAATGTGATGGCTTACACGATGAAAAATGATAGAGAAGTTGTGAAGAGTTTGCAGTTTAAGTGAGAATCGACTCATCAGTTTTGATCAACAAGACATATGCAATTGTACTTACTGTTTCCAAACAGGTGCCAAGCCATTTGAGATTTTTTGATATTATTGTGATATTAGTGTGTGATTTGAACTATGATGTTAATTGTTAGCTAGTTGTTAAGTTATTTTTTTTGTGTTGTTTTGGATTAATTCGAGAATTGAGCCAAAGGAATTGAGAAAAACTGTAAATAAGTTAAAATGGTTGCAAAATTCCATTTGAATTTCTTTTTATTCTAAAAGAAATGTGTTGAAGATACGCTGTCTCAAAAATGCAAATTTTTTCAAGATAATGCCCGATTATGAACACTTTGTTCAAATACATTTGCAGAGTAAAGAGAAGGACATTTTAGCTCTTAGAAAATGTAAATATTACAATAACTGTGCATTCAAAACACTTGTTTATTGAGAGAAGAAAGGCCTGTACAGGTTGGACATTTGGTCCTTGCATGTTTGAGGAATTCCCTGAGCAGGACCAACTAATTTTTCTTATAGTGTAACAAGCCCTTCTTCAGAAAAAAATTATTATGATTAGCGGCGATTCATCTTCAATAATTAACTCGATATAGCGTAGCTTCTCAGTGAACTACGGCTCTGTTTATTAACTGCAGCTCCATTTGAAAGCAGGTGATGGGGATTTTACCAGCTTAATCATGGAACCGGCTTTACTGACGAGATGCGCATGATCATATCGTTCGATATATTGTCCAGCCCTACATTATAATATATTATACTTACAAGAAAGCATTTGCATTGCATTTGCGAAAAGCAGTTTTTATGCATGTTTTAAGCCTTCTACACACTGCACGATTTTAGCAATCCTATAAGATCATCACTGGTCACACTGTGCTACAGATGGTAGACAACCAAAATGGGTACTACCGCCCTTACGATACCGCGCCGCAGGGCTTGTGGCGTTAACTGCAAAGTCAGTCGGCGTGTTAAATTCGTGTGAATCTACGCCGGTGGCGCCAAAAGATGCAGTTCGCGAACTGAATGTAATTGTTAAATGAGATAAAAGGAGGGAGTAAACAACAATAACATTATGATATAACATTGTACCATCTTTAAAGCCATTAAAAAAAATGTAAAGTGAGGTTAATTTCAAAATGTAGGATAGTCTTAGGCTACAGTCTACTCCTCAAAAAATTAAAAGAAAGACCTTTACACAAAAGGATCTTATACTTTACTTGTGTTATTAAGCAGTCATTAAATATAAGGCCTATATATACCGGATAAAAAGCTAAATGTTTTCATTTCGGTTCATTCTTGGTTTAAAAAAAAATCCTTCAGGTTCCATTTGCAGATCGAAATGAGAACGGTCCAGCATTTAGCAATAATTATTATTAATTCTGTTATTATTCTTGATTTTTCAAACTGCTGATACTTTGCATTTTTGAATAATGCCTTAACTGTGTGACCAAAAATTTTGTATTTTCTGTTTCAGCTGTTTGATCGCGCTGGTG
>NC_056609.1:4091770-4091946 GCF_018340385.1 Cyprinus carpio
TTTCCATAATAGTTAAGCTTGAAATAGGCAACATCACGAATATGGAAAGGTTTGGATTTCTCCCGAATGAGATCCCAACCTTACCTTATGGTTCGCTTTATATTATTATTGATTTTTTTTTTGTTTGTTTGTTTATAGTTAAGCCTATATTATTATATACTGCAATTTTATTTATC
>NC_056609.1:4092271-4092366 GCF_018340385.1 Cyprinus carpio
GTAAGCTACAATTATTCTAAAAAAAAACAAATAAAAAAAAAAAACAATGTAATTAAAAGTGCCATCGGCCTGAGTAAATTTTACCATTATAGAAT
>NC_056609.1:4092983-4093627 GCF_018340385.1 Cyprinus carpio
ATTATCTTATGAGGGTATCAAACTTGCAGAACAGGTTTAGATAGGACTCCTCATTTTGGTTTTAGGGCAACTTTGAAGAAAGGTTTTGATCCACTTCAAATGTTGACTACTGTATTAGTCCAATATAGTTTATTAGTTATTATAACTTCAGAGGAAGGTGCCTTAACTAAAAAAAAAAATAAAAAATTCGCAAACTGACAATATCTGCAGAGAAGGATTGGCCATTCTCAAAAAAAATATATATAAATTTTATTTCAATTTTCGTTTTTGTGTTTCAGAGGAAAAATCTGTGTTAAGGTATCTCTCCATTACAGACCGTTCTGAAAGAAGAATTTATGCAAACGTGTATGAAATGCTTTAAAAACTTTAACAGAGATGTCTAGAGGGTATTTAATAGGTCTGCCTCCCATGTAAGATTTTTCTAGTTACTAGTCGTTCATTTGTCATTATTCAACTAAAAGCAGGTTTATATTACATTTACATCTATTATCCATAATGAGCCTTAATATATTCCGCGCTCAAGCACGTGCATTAAGTTTGCCCCAAAGCACAGGCAGAAGTAGCCTAATAATTGCAAAAAAGGAGACATTTTAATTATTTATTAATAAACAAATGTTTTCTTGTCGGCTGCAAGATGAGATTTA